>NC_139217.1:58650168-58787668 GCF_055691185.1 Crinia signifera
CCAATCCTTTTCGCAGCGTGAAAGCCTCAGACCTGGTATTTTGAACACATGCCTGTTCCACAGAAGGTGATAGGCTGTTTCCCTGCCTGATGACACAATCCTGAACAGGAAACCAGATAAATAACATTGGAAGTAGTGGAGAAGCATTGCTGGCATATTTCTACAATACAGAACATGGGGCATTATTCTGATCGGTGCGTACTTTCCCGATTTCCTACGGAGCGGTCCGCACGCCACGCTGTGCGGTGGCGTGCGGACATCGTCCGTAGAAACGCCCACCGGTCCTCCGCATTCGGACGGACTCACTCTTTAAGAACAGGGCGTGTCTACGGACGACATACAAACCATGCGTGTGCGGTGGACACACACAGAATCTTGCACGGTCTTGCAGCGTAAGCACGGTCTTACCGCGTTAGAACGGACGGGAAGCTGGCCGTACGCACCGATGCGGAGTATTTTCGCTAAATACAACACTATTTTTCTGACCACACACAGCGATCACATGACCCACTTAAGCAATTAGGCAACCTCATTAAAAAGGGATTGTTATCTATTTGAATCAATTAAATCCTAATATATACTGAACCACATTACTACTACATTCATTACACAAATTAACCCTTACAGCATGTGATCCTAACATACATCTATATACAGTATTTACATTTTGCTTATTTAAAAGATTATAAACAGGTTAAAAATATACTTTTACATTTTAAAAAATCACACATACAACTTCGAACTGTAATAAACAATTTATTTACAATACAAAAGTGATTTTAAACCAACAAAAAACTATAAATTAAATCTCGCCATCCACAAGCTGGTCTAATTCCGCCAGGACCTGGCGCAAGTGGCCTCTTATACGTAAGAGGGCCCCACGGAGACCCTCTTGTGCTTGGGCTGGCTCATCTGTGGACAAAATAAAAATGGTAAAATTACTAATGATATTCATGCATACATTTAACATAGTCATACCTAAATTGTAAACATGCACCGTGACAGGTGTATATATATATATATATATATATATATATATATATAGACACATATATAACTATATATATGACACATACATCTATACATACATGCATACATACTACATGGAAAGCCTGTTTTTTCCCCTCTACCCTTTACTCTGTAGAACACCTCACAGTCATAGTGCTCCTTCTGAATACAAACCCACCCATGACTAAGCTCTGAGAAGCATGTCACGCGCTGCACCAATCCCAATTCTGCAAACAAAGTTCAGTGTCTGTTATATGATGGAGCGTGGCAGGGGAGTTAGTCAACTCTCAGGAATGCTCAGTACATTTGTGCAATCAAGCATGGCTTGCCTGCTGATGGTCTGCTCCATAAATCATTATCATAATGCCAGTTAGGTGAAGCTGCAGCACTAACCCACTCCCATGCACCAAATCATTACTAAGACCAAATCAACACACAATTATGGTGCCAAACATACATGCAGACCGCAGGTGGTGCTCCAGTCTAAGGCACGCCTGTCCATACTCCATTTATGCCATACTGAATCTAGTTTGGTCAAATTAATCACTTGTAAACTCTACTCACCTATATGAGGCTACAGATTGTACGCTTGCAGCAGGGACATGTAACCCTTACATGAGCACGTCATCCCTTTCTTCCAGGATACAGATTAACTACACAGGTTCAGTGGCACTTAAAATCGACCTGAAAGCCATCCCCACAACCTGTGTCATTAATATGTGTCCTGGATGAAAGGGATGGTTTGCCCACCCTATCTAACCCCTAAGTGTGTCTGTTGCTACCCAGTTTGTTTTATCACTTTATAGTATTTAAAAACACAATTGAATCACCAGTGCTACATAGCAAATAGTAGATGACAAAAGGAAAAAGTAATCCTTATGTATACATACCAATTTCGGCCGCCTGGACGACCTCACAGGCCTCCACCTCCTCCTCTTCCTCTTCCTCAGGGGCCTCCTCTGGTGGCACCTCCTCCTCTGCTGGCAGCGCCTCCACAGCCCACCCCTCCTCCTCCACTTCCTCTGCAACCTCCTCCGCCATCCCTTCCTCAGGAAGCACCTCCTCGGCCCTTGGTTCGGCAAGCTCCTCCTGGCCCACCTCTGCCTCCTCCCGGGCCTGTCTTGCTCGATCCCGTGCTGTGTTTGTGAAAAAAACAAAAAAGTGCCAATTAGGGGACATTTGTATTAAGCCTTATCAAGCTATAAATGCAAAGGTTATAAGTACAGATAATTGGACAGGCAAACAGCTCCTTAGTGCCCTTTACAAAACACAGCCTGTAACATGGCAGGTATGCTGTGACATTTGGGCCATTGTAAGCATCACAAGCATTAATCCTCACCAATAACATATTTTATGACCATTACAGGGTGTCAAACAGGAAGTAGCACACATATAGTGTATGCCATGTTTAACTCATGATCAGGCTGGTTACCTGATTGGCTTAAATAATGTCATGTAAGCAATCATGTACAAATGGCCATTTAATGTATAAACACTCACATCTCGCAATCCTGGCCCTGATTTGCTGGAGCAAATCCGGCTGGCGACGTCTCAAGTCTGACCACCGCCGCTCCAGCTGTGCGATGGTCCGCCGCACCTGCGTGCGGGCGTATATGCGCCGGCGGGCCACCGCATAGGCATTCCGCTTCTGGCGATTGGTTATGAAGGGCCCTGCACGGCCCAGCCTGGTCTCCATAACGGCGACCAGTGTCCTTAGCTCTGCTGGCGAAAAAGGGGCTGCTCTGCCATAGGCCGCCATCTTAGCAATGGCACAAATCAAGCGATCATGTCCTGTCATTGGTTGATCAGAGTGATATTTGGTATTAACTTTATTGTTCATTTTGACAGTAACAGCGTGTATGCGCCAGAACAGACGGCTAACCCATTGCATCGCAAACCCACACTTGCTGTACCTTTGCATAGTTTAGCAGACCATGCCATTACTTACTATCTCCTAAACAGACAGTGTAAAATAAGATGGGAACCCGTTATATATAATCTATGACATTCACCAAACATGGGTATAAGCAACAGGTGAAATAGTCTCAACAAGGTACTAAACAGCTTTTTTATAGTGAAAGCTATGCAGCTGAAACATAGCAAATAGTGCCAGACCTTTTCCCAAAATTAGGCCATGCTGCCATGTGTACACTTACCTTCTACTGGGCCATACTAGAGAGGTGGAATGAAAAGTAGCTAGCATCAAGGCTGAATTTGGAGAGCTTACACATGTGATTTGGATGCTAGCACTGATTACTTGTGCCTAAGTGGTGGAGTGGATTTACATATGGAATGGGTATTGTCATTTGTACTACATACCAAACAAGTGCTCAGTACAGATGTACATTCACATATACATTTCATGTCTGACCTCAGTTTTATTTGGTCATTGGTGTACAAATCTGCATTTACCTACTAAATCAGACTTACTAAGTTTCCCAGGTTTTTTTCAAATAATTTTCCGCAGCTAGGGGCGTGGCCTATGCGCCGCACGGTTGACGCTGCCGTACGGAACGCGGCCGTACGGAACGCAGGGTGTCGCTGATGTACGCCAATTACAGAAATAGTATATAAAGCTGTGTTTGACAAATGCAATGTTTTTGCACACATGTCTGCATCTCTATCTGAGGAAGAGCAGGAGTGGCAGGACCTATTTGCACGCATGGACTCCAGCACCACCTATGTGCCCATCAACCCAGACCAGCCATTGGGGGAAGAGCAGCCAGATGGGCCATCGACATCAGGCCAATCGGCAGCTGGCCCATCTTCAGCCTCAGCAGAATCATTGGGAACACAGCAGGTGGCTTCCCAACAGAGTAGCCTGGCCAGCACTTCAAGTACAGCGACAGGTGGCCGTGGCCATGGCAGTGGCAGTGGCGGTGCCAGTGGTCGTGGCCGTGGCCGAAATAGGGCAACAGAGGAACCAACCACCAGAAACATGGCATTTGAAGCGCAGGAGCTTGCCATCCTGGTGCCCCGGGCATGGGATTGGATCGAGTGTCCACAGGACCGGTTGACACACACAAGGAGATGGAAGATCTGGGAGGACATAACGGCGGAGATTAATGCGGTGGCTCCACAAGTTCGTGAGACGGAGCACGTTAAGAAGAGGCAAGTTCATGTGTGTTACATTTGAGCAGTACAAGACCAGTAATGTTTACATTAGATATTAGATGGAGTTGGTCAATGGGCGGTCATGTTGCTTGGAGGTACAGACATGTTTGCCATGTCATTTCATTGATAGTTATTGTAGGGTGAGTGTATCTTCTAAGGGTTGGTTTTAAAATTTAATATATTCTAAGTTTGGTGTCATGAGGCACATGTTGTATTATGTTGCAGATTGCAATGGGTGCTACAGCAAACATGAGGAGTGACATGTATTAATATGTAAACTTTGATTGCAGGAGGCACGACTTCAAAACGAACCTCAAGAAGAAATTGACCCAGCGGTGGGAACACAGCCACACCTCTGGGGCTGGCCCCATGCCTGGAAAGCTGAAGCTCACCCCCCTGGAAGAGATGGCCGAGTGCTGCATTGCAGTCGAGGAGGTCCGGGGGGTGAGCACCATGGACAGCGAGTCCCCAGCGGAAGTCATGGCTTCTTTGCTTGAAGGTAATTATTTGCCATGCCATAAGTAGCTGGTTCTAATTTTGCATGGAATGTGTTGTAATTGTAATGTTCTCTTTCACCAGCATCCCCACCGCTTGGTCAAGAATCTCTTGAGGAGGTTGAGGAGTCTGTGCCACCTGGCCCCAGTAGCAGGCCCGTGCAGCAGCAGCAGCCACTGACCGCGTCTGAATTGGCGACGTGGGGGCATGTGCTTGGCAATATTCAGCAGCAGGGAGAGTCGGCATCAGAGCGGGTGCGTAGGACCGAGGAGGTCTTGCAGGGTTTGATCAGCAGCCAGCAGACTATCGCTGAGAGCCTGCAGGCTATGACTGCCACCCAGCAATCAATTGCTGCTTGCCCGCAGGTGGTGGCTGATCAAGCCCTGCGGCAAAATGACCTCCTCCTCCGCCATAATGATCTTATGGTGGAGCTAGTTGCCAGCAATAGGGTCCTAATGTCATCCGTTTCTGGTGCATTACCACCATCAGCACTCCCTGCTGCCAGAGGGGGAAGACGAGCCACCCCCTCCCCAGCATCTGCTCCACCTGACCCACCATCTGACCGTGGCCGGAGAGCTGCTGCACGTGGCAAGGAGCCTGCCAGGGGCAAACGTGCCCGCAAATGAACTTGTGTCCGCATTAATCTCCACCGTTATGTCTTCCCAAATCTTTCATTGAGCTGTATGTGTCAGCTTCCTGTGTCCAATTCCGTGCCGAGGGTACCCACATTTGCCCTCGCTTCGAATGTCATGTTTGGTTCCCCTGTTGCCCTGTTTCGGCTAGCATTACTGTGTGCTGTACTTGAAGTGTTGGTGCTATACTTTTGTTGTGAAGCCACCTGATGTGTTCCTAATTATTCTGCTGTGGCTATGTATGTCTAGAAGACATGGATTTATTATATATTATTTAATTGTCTTCCTGCTATGCTACCTTTTATTTTGTTGCGATTTCTAATTTATTTTATAAGTTCCTTTAATAAATGTTTTTTTGTTTCCCCCAAATGTGTGGTTTAATTGATACATGTAGAAGTGACATGTGTATTTTTATTATTAATATGAAGTTGTGTTCATTATTTGCAGTGTAAAAGTGTGTGAAAAGTGCAGCATATATGTGTGTGTTTAGTAATGTTCCATTTAAGCTGCAATGGTTCCAATTGAAGCAGTGACAAGCGTGTAATTAACAAGTAATGAGTAAAGTAGGTGATTGTATTGTGTTCAGCTGACATTGGTTGAGGTGCGTCCGTCCTGATTAGGTGTTCCGATTGCCTAGCGCATGACCGAGTGGTGTCCGCAAAGCAATACTTGCTTATGGACACCGCATATTTCTTCCCTTTTTGTTCGCGTGCATTCGGTGTGCTGTCCGAATGCACGCCCACCAAAATAAGTGCACTCCCCCGTGTCCGCCCATGTTTCCGCCCAGTTTAGCCCACTTTGAAAGTACGCCCCTGTGTCATTCCGAACGACGCCCATAATACGCCCATATTTCACGAGTGATTGCAGTGCACATTTCTGTACGGTATTAGTGAGTACAAGTACGGAGACCATGCGTGGCAAATGCGCATAGCGTTCCCCACGCATGCGCAGACGGCTAAAATACACCATCCGAAAGTATACGGAAAAGTACGCACCAACCAGAATAAGGGCCATAGTTATAGCAACATGGACTGATGAGGAGTGGAGGAAGATGCTTAGAATAAGAGGGGAGACAAATCACTTGCACTGTAAAGAATTCTCTAATATACAGTACATAATCATCCACAAACAGGCTTATTTTTAGCTATAATACAAAAATGTGGACCATAAAACTCCATTACAAATGACATCCTCTTTTTTCTATGGGTGAAACAGTTTCAGTGTGAAAGGTACCAACCCGGTAATGAATTGGTAATATACTGGTTACAACTGGCAATGTGAAAGGGGTTTAACTTGCTGGTCAAAGCAGGTTTTGCAATGTGAAAGCAGTGTAAGAGATCTAGTCAATCTGCAAATAAAGTATTATGCATTTATGTATATAATTTAACTTCAATTTTGTTATAAATGTTCAGATTTTATTTACTGAACTTTTCTATACAATTTGAATTTGTGTCATAGAACAGAGGTGTCACTGGGTCTGGTGACACCTGGTGCCTCCTTTACATTTATCCATGTTCACCATCCAAAAAGGAGGCATGTAATAATATAAAAGGGATGGTCTAATGGAAATCCCATTTACATCACTCTGGGGGCATGTCCAGCATCCTTGTTGCCCATGGAGGTTGTGATGTCTATATTGCCGGATCTTTCTCTGTGACAGGAGCCGAGTGCTGCAATAGAACTGCAGCATCCAACTCCTGTCTCTGCATACGAGTTAGAATTTTGGTGCAATCCCATTAAAGGGAGACACCCAGGTGCTGACTGCGCCCCACCATCCGCCTTGTAATGCAATCATATGGTGCCATTGATCATGTTAAATATACTGCCATTTAATCTGTCTTTTGCACTACCATGATCTTTGTGCTATAATTCGATATTGCAATTGTGACACCTTTACTTTCTGTTGGTTCATTTTACACACTTTGTTTCAGGCACAAAATTAAAAATATTTATAAAATTACCTTCAGGCTATGTATATAATGTATATATGAAAAAAAAATATTTTTGTGTTTAGATTTGCATCTTACACCCAAGAGTAGCTCATTGTGTTATGAAATTTTAGATAATGCGGATGAATCCGAAATTTTAAATACTTCTAGTCTTAAACATTTAAAAAATGGAAGACTCAATCTGTCCATTTTTCATATTTATTCTAAGGCTGCTCCTGGTGATGTCCATTGCAGCATCATTGGGGCAGCAGTTTCTGCACCCAACATCATCAACCTACTCTGTAGAGAAAGTATTTGCAATATTAGGCTACTTTGAGTAAGTGCACGGCTGAACAATGTGGTGGCCCATCGTCAAGAAGTGAGAAATACAAAGCACTTTAAATAATTTTATTATGATATTGCTAATCTGTAGACAGTCAACTCTTACAGAACTTTCAGTGAATGTGACTGATGGAGGTTCCTTCGAAAGAAACTGAGGTCGAGGTGTATCAAGCCTTGGGGAGAGATAAAGAGGAGAGATACATTGTCAACAAATCATTTTTCAAACAGCCTTCATAATGACAGAAGCTCATTGTCCAGTACTTTATCATCTCACACTGAATCTGTACAGGATCCGAAGAGAAACAAATTATTCAAAGGATAGCTCAGATCACGTAGCCTCTAAGCTGATTGTACAGAAATGATCAGAACCCATTCTTTCACTCATTGAAATGCATTTTAATAATTTTATGAGTAATGTCTTTCTGTCTAATTCATTTTGACATAAATTCAATTTGAAGGACTTACTATCTGGGACTCTTTAGATCCAATTCCAGATTTATGTTATATTATGGCCTACATATTACAGCTTCTTTTTTCTATTGTTAAATCATTTTTATTAACTAAATTATGTTTTTAAGTTAGTTCCATGTTTCTGTATGATAATTTGCTAATATTTGCTTTAGCTTATTTGCCTATTTTAGCTTAAGACATTATTGCTCTGGACTTTGTAAAGGGGTTATCAGTCTATACTGCAGTGCAGCTAATATGTTTATATGGCAATAACTATATAATTTGCCTGGTGATCAAAAAGGAACACAAACTAGTTTACACAACTAATCTTTTTCTATGATGTTAGCAAGCGCAGTTCAGTTAGGACATAATCATTTTTGTCAGTTTAGGACCAATGACCACAGTCGCAGGCTATAATCTAATGTTTTCAGGGCTATTGAGACATAACACCAGCTGCGACTGAGAGATTATCAGTTGGTGAGTAAAACAAACTCTAGAACCAACATTTGCCTTATACACAGGATTCCCTGAAACTGTGCAGTGAATCAAAATAGCTGACTCATCTACATAAATGTACAGAGCTGTGAATATATTTTGTTACTTTCAGAATTTAGTCAATTTTGTTATTGTGAGGACAAGAAAGGGTTAAGATTCTGCTGCTGGGTCTGGCGATAAGGAGACAGTGATTTTCCATTTCCTCTTACAAGGCTGTGAAAACATGCTTGATCCTTTATTTGTCTGCCTGTCTGTGCTGTCTGGCATCCCCTGGGTTTCTTTGCTCTTTTCCTCTCACTGCTCTTATCTGAGAAGATACAATTTAATGCAATTAAATGTTGAATTTTTTTTGTAGCTGTTGTTTTTCTTTCTGTGCTCAGGCAGCGGGTAAGTTACATCTACAATGTTTTAACATCAATATCCGACAACAATTTTACATTAGAAGTCTGATTCAGAAATGTAATTTTATGAGACAAATAATGAAATGCTGCAGCCGCCTGGATTTGTGTTAGGAGTCCCAGATGCTTTGCACAACTACATAAGGGGGGGGGGGGGGTATTCAATCTTGGGTCACGGCTAACCCGTTCTCGGTCTGCTCGACCGAGAATTTGCAGGTGGGATTCTATGTCCCGTCTGCAGCGGGACGAGAAGGGGCGTGGCCACTAGCTGCGGCTGGGAACTGGCAAGCTGCAGCAGGGAGCTCGTCAATTCCCGGCCGTTCTCAGCAGAAAGAACCTGACTGCTTGTGAAGTTCTTGTTCTGCTGAGATCCCCTGTTCAATGCTGTTGGGGAAGACAGCATTGAATAGGGCCCCCGCAGCCATCTCCCCCGTCGGGGGATGGCTGCGGGAGATTGAATATCCCCCATAGATTCTCACTCTGATTGGTGGATTATTAGGTGACTAAGTAGCCTTATGGTTGTGCAGGTTGACCACCGGAAGTGAGACGCTGGAGCTATTGTTACAGTGTATGGGACTGTACTATCTCTCCACTTAGAATGATCAATAATGGGTTCTATTTAATTATAAAATTAGGTTTTATCCAATGTTTTTATATGCTTTGATTTACCTATGACTACCTTCAAAGTCTTCTGTCAGTTGATGCACAGTTGATGGTTTATCACATTTTTTTCTATGTTGGTCCTTAATTAACATAAATTGCATAAAAAAAGAATTATCACATAGGAACACATTATTTCCTCCATAACTATGGGCCTTATTTTGGTTCATTCTTTCTGACAAAATCCTTCTTAGATGGACAAAACCATGTGCACTGCAGGGGGGGCAGATGTAACATGTGCAGAGAGAATTAGATTTGGGTGAGTAATTTTGTTTCTGTGCAGGGAAAATACTGACTGCTTTATTTTTACACTGCAATATAGATCTCACTTTGAAGTAAAACCCCACCCAAATCTAACTATCTCTGCACAAGTAACACCTGCCCCACCTGCAGTGCACATGGTTTTGCCCATCTAAGAAGGATTTTGTCAGAAAGAATTAACCAAAATAAGGCCCTATGTGTGGCTCTATAAGAACGCTATAGGTGTAATAAGTCATTAACTGGTCGTTGGACATGAAATATTGAGGCTCATTGTATCCGGGGTTGCCAAAATTAACTTAAGGAATGTTTGACTATATCCTGAATGTAATATCCCAACTCTTTATCTATTGCCCACCTTAACCTAGTTGGCAAAGGCCATATTCATACCTAGTGCTTCTTTTTAATGCTCTGCAAAGTCTTTGTAATTGTTCTAAATGTAAGTTACCGGTTAAGGCAAATAGATTTTCCCTTATTGTAAATCCATGCCAGCCCTGCAGTTAATTTTCTTAAAGGATCTTATATACATACTGTATATCCTGCGCCTGTATTAGATGGTTGTCAATATTTATAAATTCAATTAACATCAGCTATGTTTGAAAAATGACAATTGGGAGTTGATTGGCTGGTGCGTTATCGCCTTCCACTTTATCTCCACTTTATCTCTTCACCAAGCTTAATACATCTGCCCCATGATTTCAGAATTCAGGAAACCTTCCAGTAGATTATGTAGACCTAAAGTGCAAAAAAAAAATTGTCAAAATCGATCATCTCATAAAATTTAAACTCTTTATTTCTTGTATATTCACTGTATCTAAATTACAGTGGATACATGCAATTTACCCAAAAGTGAAAACAGTCTTTTTATTGAGAAATTAAAATAAATGAATAACAATTTTGAATATTAGTAATACGGAAAGTACAGTCTAATTCCCTAGGACAGTGGATCTCAAATTTGCTTGACTCATGGCACCCTAGAGTATCATACACGTTTTTCATTCATACATTTTGGAAAAAATATTAAATTGATTAAATTGTGCATACCTGTTAGTTCCAGCTATGTAGAGGGGTACAGTTGTGTTTCTGATAGTCCATGTGTTTTGTGATTGTAAGCCACGAATACTGGTTTTACCTATCACTTTGACCATGAATAATTCGATTTTTTCCTTGACCAACATCTAAGGCACCCCTGCAAAACACGTGCCACACCCCAGGGTGCCTAGGCAAACATTTTGGGAACCACTGCCCATGCAAGTCTTGCCCTAATGCAAAATCTCTTTACTTGAGTTCATTCAGGAACTGGAAAACAGATGATTATCCCTTAAGAGCTACTTCATATTGAAATAATGATACAAAGAAAGGTGGGGTCAGAGGATTTAGAGGAAGAAATCCTGATAATCTCAGAGCTGGTCACTGAAGTCTCTTTCTCCTTATATCCAAAACATTTTTACACAAACCCTGTGCTTAAAGAAGACAATCCAAAGGACCAAGTCACACACAGCTTTTCTATTACTCCCTCCCCAGATCTAAACTCTACAGTGAGAACAGAGGTTGTGGAAGAGGGCCCAGATTCTACCATAAATCTTTATTTCTACTCTGTCACATCAGCAAATTATTTAGGTACTTATTGTAGTATTACAGTATATAGCCATCTTCCCTTGTATGAAGTATAAAGCCATGTTGCCCTGCAGGTGGGACAGATGTAAAGGCCACCATCCACTATGTTCACTTTTTATGTGATTCTGACACATTGCTGCAATGTATCGCATGAAAAGTGACACAATGCATGTCATTTTCCTGCGATTGCAATGTGAGGCGCATTCCCATGCACCTCGCATCGCAGTTGCAGATCCTTGGGCTGCCATAAGTAGTCATGGATCGCATATGATACATTTTTGTCAAAAGTACTGCATGCTTTTATATGTGATCCTGCTGCCCAGCATCTTCTGGGTGAGTTGGTGGGGTACTGCATGCGAGGTACCACATGTGATACCTCGCCCTAGTGGATGGGAGCCTTATCAAGTGCAGAGAGAGTAAAGCCCCACTGTAAAATATATCACTCAGAAAGGGCCTTCTAAGCCATATCTTTAACAATATCATCTAGTGTGCACACTAACGATGCTAAACGACCCGTATATGTTCAGCGGGTCCCAGTGATGTCACTGAACAGTATCGTTTACAGAGTGTGTACACTCAATATCGGTAATCTGCAGCCACAGGCAGGGTAGCCTAGTATCACACTTGCTATGTTTGTGAACCCGAGTCAGTATAAGTTTGTGTTGGAGCATGAAGTTATGTGAGACTAACTGGTGTGGGAAACCCTGACCAGAAATCAAACTTGGGCCACGGCAGAGGGAGAGTGCTGACCACTGGAACACTAGGAACTTTGGTGGTGATGACAGAATGGAATATGAAGCAGGATCGAGTTTAGCCGTAGATAAACTTGGCTGTATAATGGATCGGTACAGTAAACACTCTCCTTACTTTGTAAATGGATTCCAGGGTCTGGATGCTCAGATGTGACAGCAGGACTGGGTACAAACTATAGACTGGGATTGAAAATAGCTGTGGGCTAACAGGAACTTAAACCAGTGAAGCAAGACACATCGGAGACACAGTTAATGTTGAATCTGAGCTGGGAGTCCAGAGGTTAATTGCACTGCTGTCATTTCAGGATCCCTTGTACCAGAGGAAGGTGCAGGTGAAACATATAGATTGTAATTAACAGCAGGGAAAGTCTCAGTTTAAACAATGCAGGAATCTTGCTACTTACAAATACTTGCTCTGGAAACTGGATGATATCCTCAGACTGGAATCTGAGCTACATCATTGTACTGGCTTTTAGTTACGGTCAGTGACTTGAACTTATACCATACTTGCCTATTTGACCCTCACCATGCTCTGTTCCTGAACTTCCCTGGTAATGTATAATTGCCATCACCTGTTGTGAAATGCCTTTCTTATCAATTACCTAGCTCCCCACAGGTGAAGGCAATCATGCATTACCAGGGAATCCCAGGAAAAGCGCATTTTCTCCCTCATGGAGAGGATCAGGTAGGCAAGTATGATTTATACCCCTGGGTGGCTTTGAGAGGCGGAGCCAAGTGAGGTGAGCGAGAGAGTCTCAGTCTGGTTTAGGATTGAATAGACCACGATTAGGTGATTGGAACCTATAATAGAAGTATGTCGAAAAAATATAAAGCCTGAACAACTCCAAATAGACAGAGGATGCGGACTCAAACCAATAACTTGGACCACAGCATGGCAGGAGCGGTAAGTGAACCAGCAGCATGGTAAACAGAACTTGATTGTGACACCTTGGCCCTCATTCAGATTGCCTCGGAATGGGCTAAATTTGGCCCTGTTCCTATGTTTGGGGCTATGCGCATGGCATATTATGCACATGAGCAGCTCCCCTTTGCAAATGGCTTTGGCAACTTGCATAGTCACCAAGCCATTAAGAAGGATATGGGCAGGCCGGAGGCGGGGATGGGAGTTGCCCATGGGAATGCCCAGCATTTTATGGGCGGCCCCATGAAAACACTGGCTGTTCCCATGGGTACCGCATCCTGGTGCTCGCAAATAAAAGTCAGTTGAGACCGACTTTTATTTGCGATGGCAGGAGATATTCTTCCATGGTCAGTGACCATGGAAGGATTTCTCCTGCAGGGGAGAAATGCGAGGGGATGTGTATTAGTTACACACCCCCTTGCATGATGCTGAGGGGAATCAGTGGTGGCGGGGGGTGCGGACTTTCAGATAGGTGGCGTCTCTGGTGCTAGTGTGTATGGGGATTTCGGTGGGGTATGTTCAAACTGAAATCTAAATTGTAATTTAAAAAGAAAGTGGGCTATTTGTTTGGAATTTATCCTGCTTATAAAAAATAATCATAATATAATCTACAACATGGATTTGCCCAATTGTGTACTTTACTTAAAAACATGAATCAGGTCCTATAGTCCTGTGGTTTTCAAACTGTGGGTCCTGACCTTCTCAGCATGGGGTCGCGACCCCATGTTGCTGGTCAGGCTGATGACTTTTCTAATCTCAGTCAGTGATGCAAGGAGTCTGAAAAGTCTTTTGAATTGTCTGTTACTTCAGATTCCTCACGTCATTTTGTGCCTCCACAATGCTGCCATGCATGTGCTGTCTGCTGACCACACATGTGATGTGATGACCTTCTGCAGTAACTTGGTGGGGTCCTGTAATTATTGTTAATGTCTTATGGGGTCCCAGAGCAAAATAGTTTGAAGACCTCTGCTATAGTCTATATAAAATTGCATATTAACTTTGCAGCATTATTTTTTATATTTTCACTATTATAAACTAAAGTATAAACTAATCTGTTGATGTCACGTTCATTCAATTCTTGTTGTTATATTTGGGTTGCAATTGCAAATTACAAGTTAAGTATAAATAACTGGTAACAAATAAATAAGTATCCCATATCTAAAATGCTTAAGAGTATTTTGAATTTAGTATTTTTCCATATTTTGGAATGTTTGCATACTATAATGAAATATCTTGGGGAAAGGACCCAAGTCTCAATACAAAATGCCTTTATGTTTAATTTATACGTTATATACATAGCCTAAAAATAATATTATTAAATATATTAAATCATTTTGTGCATGAATTGAAGTTTGTGCAGACATGTCATTCATTTATATTTCATAAACTCCTTATACACATAACCTAAAGGCAATTTTATACAATATTTTTAATAATTTTGTGCATGAAGCTAAGTTTAAACTTTGCTCAGAGAGCAAAGGTGTCAGTATCTCAGTGGATGTTGGATTTTGTAATATTTCATATATGAGATTTTCAGACATGGAAGACCTGTACTCCTAAGCTTTATGGCTACCTTTTAGAATCCTTAACTATTACTTGAAATAAATGAAACAAGATACTGGTCAATGGGATGATTTAATTTTATGTTTTTTAAAACGCCATATGATAACTTTTAGTAAATTTTTATCATCTATATATATTTCTATTGTCCTTAAGTCTCCTAAACACTGCCATCTGCTTGCAGAGATTGAAACTACATTTCTTTCTCACGCACGCACAAACGCAGACGGTAGCAGATTAGCTTTCAAAGCTTTTGCTTTGAGCAGGCTTACTAGTAGCTATATATGTGAATGTGTCTATTTTCTTTCTAATCATATTTTTTTTATATATATTTATATACACATTATTTAAATGTCATCAGTCATGTCAGATATACATAGAAACTTAATTAAAACATTATGTAAAACAGATTAATTTTAAGTAGCAACACAAAAAAAACATGTTTTTACCATTTACTTTTTAACTGAACTAATCTGGCCTCAGTTATTTAAACTTTGTTAAATGCTTTATACATTTCAGTTACAAGTAATGTGTTATCTACACAGTAAATTCATGCATATGTAAATATTCCTTAATAGGAATTAGTAAATTTATGATGCAAACAACATAGATTACATTTTCATAGCTTTCCGATTATATACGTGTATAAACTTGAAATGTTGGATGTTTATTTGTCTTGCCATTCCTAGTAGCATTAATAATTTTTTTCAAATTATACATATGCCTTTTATTTTACTACAGTTTTACAGAGTCGAAGCTAGAGATTGGGTGTGATTCTACACTAGGCCAAAATGTGTACGTAAGACCAACAATGTGTATAAAAATAATAGGTAAGTCACCTCATTATGTCAAGTTGGTAGTGCACCATAGCTAATCTGAGGAAAAGAAAGAAGACACTTGTAGGAAGTATAAAGGTAGAGGATTTAGTATATCAATATTATTAGGTATGAATGAAAATAAGGATCCCATATCAACACTTTTTGTGTTGGAAAATAAAATAAGTAAGGAAAATAAAATAATTAAAATACTGTGATCAGTAACAAACTATATCTCACCTCTCTAGTTATACAGTAGGTTGCTTCAATTGCTTGGGGTGTAGCTACAAGTACCGGGCAAACCTGTGTGATAACTTCCTGATCAACTTCATAACCATAATAGTGTCAGGCCCATAATTACAAGAGTTTACAAGAATTTAAATTTTGCTGTTTAATTTCACAGATTGCTAACATTTTTCGTTTTGTGTTTGATTTGTATGTTGCCACTTTTCCAATGCAGTTCTATCCCACCTTTTTTCTCTCCAGTACCACTTTTTATTGTCATCCTAATGAAGACACACATTTCAGTACCTCTTAGTTCCACTGTATTACTCCTTTATACAATGCATTTAAAATTCCATTATTCAAAAATTTATTTTGTGAATTAGAACCATCAATCTACTTGAGAAACTCAAGATGAATGAAAGTCCATATAATTATATTCAATTAAATATAACTTATTTAAAATACACTGGCAAAACGTATGAAATTTCTTCTAGTACAATCACACTTTGCAAACACTAGATCACACGATTCTCTATAAATATGTTATGAAGACACAATATAACATTTTTTGCTTTCCACAGTTTCTCCACATTGTCAAGCATTTATAATTCCTCTATTTCCCACTTACAGTGACATAAATAAATGATGTTCTTTGATTAGCATTGCATAACTTTCCTATCGATGTATAATTCAGGTACCAGTCTGTTTCTAACATCGTATTTCTGTTGCTGTTCCCAGAGATTTGCATAAAAATACTGCACCACATATATGTTCATATCTTTTGTACTTTTATACTTCTCTACCAACATACCACCAACAATTTGGTTATATATATAATACAATTTTAGATCTACAAGTTCATAAAATATATTGGAAAATTAACCATTTTACAAATTACAAAAGTGATTATTTTTCGGCTTTTTTTTATTTTTCATAAATATATATTTAAAACGATGCCTTATTGATGAGTATTTAATATTACAATTTTACTGGTGCCTAAACTATTATGCAGCACCTCATCTTCAATCTTTGTTTTTGTCTGTAAATTGGCTGTGTTTTTTTTTTTTTATTTAAGCCATGCTGTAAATGTCTGTATATTATTGTTTTGTAATTTGTAATATTTTTAACATGGTTTAAAAAATGCAGTTGTTTAAATTATAAATGTATTCAGGTTTGTTGTTGGAACTTACAATAAAGTAACTTTAGTAAATTTAGTTATTTTTACAAACTTTTTTAGAATCTATTGTCATGCCAGAAATGATATCAAAACAGTATTACATTTTCTGTAAATAATAAAGTTAATAAAATGTATCTGTGGAACATTAGACCTAGTGCAACAGTCTGGGGAGCAGTAAAGAACTGGATTGCAAAGCAAATTTTTTCTCTAAAGGACAAAACCATGCTGCGCTGCAGGTGAGGCAGATATAACATGTGCAGATAAAGTTAATACACTAGGGTTTTCCCTCCCTATTTCCCTGTGGGCCAGTTTGACCCCGACTAGTTGGCAAGTGCAAAAATGTTGCATGCGAATGTTTAACTTTGATTTTTTAAACAAACAGTACAATGTGCAAATCTAAATGAACAATTCCTCAGAAGCGGAGAACTTAATCTTGAAATGGTACCTCATTTATCAATTTTGGTTAAGTAGGAAGGGAGAAAAAGGAATCGTCACCAAAAATCATCTTCTAGAAATAATACGAATGGGACAAAAGTCAATTTTTAACTTCGATTTTTAAACAAACAAGACAATGTGCAATTCTAAATGAAAAATTTATCAGAAGCAGAGAACAGAGAATCATACAGTTCCTCATTTATGGATTTTGCTTGAGTATGAATGCAGAAAAAGGGATAGTCACAAAAAAATCCCCTTCTAGAAATAATATACTGTATGTGATAATTACATAGACCTCATTGACTGATTTTGAGGTCTAGTTTGTTATTTAGTTCTCTGGACAGAGGCCAATACTTGGAGCATAATTATATCTACTGTATGTTTTAGATGTTTGCATTCCTGTGCCCACTTGGTGTTTTTGTGTAGGGATATGCTCTGTAGATTGATATGCAAATAGATCATGTATATTATCTTCCAAACAAATACTGATTTCTTTTTCAACAGTCATTGCACATTCAGGTGCACAGATGTATATGAGGGAAGGTCTTTGTAGTAGCATTTGCATGACCAGCAACATTTGCAGGTGCTTCTGCTTCCATATTTTAATCAGTCACTTAGATTGGCTGATTCTAAAGCTAGATGAACACCTAAAGATTTATCTGTCCAATCTATTTGGTGGGAACAAAAATCTGGTAATGTATAGGAACATATGACAGTCAGCCATTTGCTCCTAAATGCTGGAAAATGGACAAAACGATTGTTCGGATAAAGAAATCAAATGGACTTTAAAACTTGTCTGAATGACAAGCATTTGTGAGCAAATGTTCAATTCTCATATGCTCCCGTACATTACCAGCTTTTGTTTCAACCAGATAGATTGGACAGATAAATCTTTAGGTATGTATCCATCTTAGCAGAAGATTAGAATTAGAATTTCGTTTGGGTGGGGTGTGTTCAAACTGAAATCTAATTTGCAGTTTAAAAATTAAGCAGCCAGTATTTACCCTGCACAGAAACAAATTAACTCACCCAAATCAAACTCTCTCTGCACATGTTACATATGCCCCACCTGCAGTGCACATGGTTTTGCCCGTTTTAGAAAGATTTTGCTTTTGCGAATTCTGAATTAGGTCCATTAGGTAGGAAGGTGGAAGCCACATATTCACGAACTAAACGTATTTCTGTAATTATAACAATTACAATTGTTTTTCTTTCTGTGAAGATCATATTGTGATTATGGGGGTTATTCTAGTTCACTCTTTCTGACAAAATCCTTGTTAGATGGACAAAACCATGTGCACTGCAGGTGGGGCAGATGTAACATGTGCAGAGAGAATTCGATTTGGGTGGGGTTTTACTTCAAAGTGAGATCTATATTGCAGTGTAAAACTAAAGCAGCCAGTATTTACCCTGCACAGAAACAAAATAACTCACCCAAATCTAATTATCTCTGCACATTTTACACCTGCCCCCTGCAGTGCACATGGTTTTGTCCATCTAAGAAGGATTTTGTCAGAAAGAGTGAACTAGAATAAAGCCCTGTGGGCGAGATTCAGCAAGCTAAAAATGCCGTAAAAACCCAATTTTCAGGGGTTTTACCGCATTTTCATATGCAGCAAAGCCCCATTGCTGAGGCTTCGCTGCGGGGGGTTACGCCAGTTCCTATTTGGCGTAACCCCATGGAAGCCTATGTGCTTCCCTTCGCGTCCCCTGCCGCCCCGCACGCCCCGCCGATCTGCGCCGCATCCCCCTCACCTGTGTCCGGGCAGCCTCCTGCTGTGCTGCCCGGACCAGTGATTTCCTCCTGCCTGCACCACTTCTGAGTGCAGGGAGGAGGAACCGGAGCCCTTACAGCTGTGTAAGGGTTCCGGCAGGGAGGGGGGACCCGGTGCACATCGCCGTGCATCGCTTTTGCGTAATAATCGCATATGTTACTGCATATGCGATTATTAACTACACGAATGCCGGTGATGTGCACCGGGGATTATTGGTGAATCCCGCCCTATGTTTTGTAAGATACTGTACAGTATGTATTTTTTTGTGTACAAATGCAGGATGTTTTCTCAGTCCAATCATACTGCTTACTGTTCATATACCATTGTATGAGGTTGCTTTTAAGAATATTCTGGAGTCTTTAGTTCAGGTAGAAAACACAGCAGCTTTACTTGGTGTCACAGAAAAACAGGAAGAAGAAACAGGAGTCATATTAATACTGTATTACATAAAGACCAATATTTCCATTAATGTTCAGGGTTGTTACTAGGGGCCTTATTCTAATTCATTCGGTCCCCAGCGTGTTTGCACCGGGGACCGATATTTTTGCACTGCGCATGCGCATATTCGCATAGCAGGGCTTCAGTGCGGGTGCCTTCAGTGACTTGCATAGTTGACATGGCGCTCACACTGGGGGGGGATGGAGGTGTGCAAGGGGCGTTCACATGTCCCCGAAAATGCTGAGTGCACCTGCCGGGGTGGGGCAGCTGACGTCACAGTTCTCAGAGCGGGATGCTGCAAGTCTAATTCAGTCCAGACTGACTTAGATTTGCAAGCAGGGGAAAAACCATTTGCGGCCATCAAATTATGTTGACCATCAAATTATTTTGCCCCAGTGGGTGGCGTTAGAAGGCTCTCTAAGCAGTGAATTTTCACTGCTTAGTGAACCAACCAGGATCACCTCCAAGGTTCCTCTACCATTCCCCCCAGACTCCCACTCTTGTTCCAGTGTTCTGCAGAGCATTTGGAAACCCCCCTTTTGGAATTCTGCATTTACCACTAACATTAATATAACATTTATGATTATATTTGACCTTCTAGGATTCAGCAGATTATTATGAAAAGGAAAAATCTTCTTAAACTCTGCCATTTGTCTATGTAAATGTTTTAGTAAATGATTTACATGGAAACACTTACTTAAACAATACATATAAATATACTTTATATATTTTTGCCAGATAAAGCCGCACAATGCCGACATGTCACATAGCTACTTAGAGGTGTGGTGGTTTTATGTATTGCATTACACCAGGGCAATAGAACACCACAGATGATGTAATAAGTCTGGTAGATTTGTAAATGACAGAGATGACCTATAAAGACTAGAGCTTTGCCAATAACACACCTTACTGTATATCTAATATGCCATATTTTTTCACCCAGTGTATTGAGCTATACTAAAATCACTTTAGTCACTTTCTGAGCTGCGGCTTTTGTTTATAGGAAAGTTACAAAATGTTTAGTTGGATTTTAGTGTTTAATAAATATACTAAAGAAACAGCTGAAGAGTGAGTAATACGTTTTACATTTGTTTATTAAGCTCTGTCTGTAAGACAGTTGTACATTTTACACTAAAGCTTTTTATTTAGTTTCTGTTTCCCAGCTATATTTATTTCCTTTTAGATCTTAAGGCCCATACACACTAGGTTTTGGGCTCAATAAAGTTCACTTTTGGCGTTTCGAGCTACTTTGAGCTCAAAATCGTCTAATGTGTATACCGGATGATGAGCACTGATGTGCTCCCCTGTCTCATTGCCAGCAACCGCCGTTCGTCTGCCTTTTTTTTACCGGCTGAGTGAACCAGCTTCCATAGTCTTCTGCGGTGTATATAAAAAAAGGGCTTCTGGGAAATAGCATAATCAATCAAAATAGCAGCACAAAGGAAAAAGGTGTGGCCGCCGCATCAAGACCACACAATAGGTGTAGCTCGGCGGGCATGTGTTCCACGCATGAAATGTATGTAATGTCCCCCCCCTCATCCCTGCTTGATGCTGCACTGTAATCCTAGTGTGCACAAGCACACATGGCCAATAAAGTTGATTCTATTCTTTTCTATTTTAGGTATAGGTAGAAATAAAAAAACACCAATATAGCACTAAGACTAAGTTCACAAGATAAAGTGAACGGCCTACATCAAAATTTTGGCCATACAGAATTCAAACGGTCCAAGAGTTGATGTAGAGGTGACAGGATTCTGTTTCTCAGGAATGGTGACCGAAAAAATGGAAAAACACGAAGAAAAACATGCTGGTGCATTTAACTTGGTAAAACAAAAGGTTCTATTCACAGATGCACTCACATTTAAAAAGAAAAAACAAGCATATCTATCACAATGGTTGCAAAATCTGCATAGGATGGAGCCCAATGTCCTGATTTGGTGTAAGATGATACCCTTTGGTGGTGAAAAAAATTGTCCAGGTTAACCATCCTAAATATAATAAAACAAATGCAAAAGATGTTATAAAGGATGCACGATGCTTTATAAAACATTTAAGTTCGAAATCCCCATTTAAACCATTTGGGGGTCAAGGTTTTTAGAGAAAGATGCAGATTTTGGAAAGTTTTGTTTTTTGTAAGGAGTCAAATATCATTGCCTTTTGGGGTATACAGCAGATTCTTCCATCTTGGAGAAATGGAGATGTTGAAACATGACTGTCCCAAAATGAGATGGTATGTATCTTAGCTCTAAAAATCTTGACCCGAAATGGGTTAAAGTGGTTCACCCTTGGGAACCAGCCAGTTATTTTCACATGATTGCTCAGCATACACACTGGGGGAAAAAAATCACCCAGTGTGTATGCACCTTTACGTCAATTCCAGTATATAGTTACTTCTGTAAAGGCAATTAAACACATTTTCTCTATATTTTTTTTGTGGTTGCATAGTGGGGGGGGGGGGGGGGTTAAAGAGCATCTATTGAATTAAGTTGGTTTAATCCTTTACTTAATATGGCTGTACAGATGTAATGATCCTTGCTAATTGCCCTGCTAATTTGCCACCAATAGTAGAGATCCAAGTTTTCGTTGACTTCGATAGGAGAGATGTGACAATGTTTTTTCCATGCACTGGGGGCATGGTGCTTAGCTGCCCACTGTGCCACCTAACCATAAGTCTTTTTTTATTTTAAATAGTCTGCTGAACCACACTAGGGATGGCCACCAATTATATAAATTGTCCATGGTTTACAGCCATCAATGGAATGTATTGATGGCAATATCTATGATGAACCCTTTGATAGGCACTTTTTTGGCAACAACATTCTTTTAGTTGTGCAAATGGCTTGAATTTTGCTCTAACTCAAAGCTCCTTTAGATGGGTATTCAATTCAAGATTCTGACTGTCGGAGCGTCCCAACAGTCGGATTCCTGGCTGTTTTCAGTTGCCATGCCTCCTCTGTCTGAGGCCACACCCACCTGGCATATAGCTCCACCCCCTCCTTGGGGTGGCCACCTCACTAGGGGGTATGAAGCAGTAATGCTACCACTGCACCACCCATGCTTACCTTTTATACTGCCTCTCACAGAAACCTTAGCAATTTATATCGAGAAATCTCATAATAAAGAAATAAACTAACAGGAAAATATGTTGTCTAAATGCCTTCTATTTTCATATAACCACCGACATGCATTACATTCTATAAATAGTGGTGCAGAATATCATAGTCCATTCCACACTCTTTCAAAAGGTTACAAAAGAGTCTCAGACAATATAGACAAATCATTTTTTCTACAATTTGACCGGATTGCTTTTAAGATTTAACTTTCAGGAGTTAGGACTCTTAATTTACCCTATTGCATTTGTGTGACAGAAATTAAATGGACACAGTGTATAATAAAATGTGTATTCTGTCCCTGTATTTGCTTATACATGCACACCTGTCATACAGCTTGTTTTGAAAGGCAATGGTGGAAATTTATGATGGGAGAAAGGGCCATAAAGAGTTAACTGTACTTATTTTTCCTTTAGAGAGATAAGAGGAAGTTGTGATTAGCAAGAATAATTTACATTTGATTCCTTTAAATTCTAAAGAGGTGTACACACAGGCAGGCTGCTGACTTAGCTAAGCTATTTTGGCCTAGTGCACTGAGCGATTTGTGGTGCGGCGGGGCAATGCATTACTATTGCCTGCCATGTACACAGGGTGCATTTTGACTAACCTTCTAGGTGATTTTGACTAACTAGTCAAAATTGCCTGCCCAAATTGCACTGTGTGTACACCTGCTCTGTTTTGGACTTTTGTTTAATTCAGTGGTTCCCAACCCTGGTCCTCAAGTACCCCCAACAGTGCACGTTTTCCAGATCTCCACACAGAATCACGAAAGACATAATTAGCTCCACCTGTGGATCTTTTAAAATGTGTCTGAATAATGAGTGCACCTGCTGGGTGACCTGGAAAATATGCATTGTTGGGGGTTCTTGAGGACCAGGGTTGGGAACCACTATTCTATTTAATTACCATTTTAATTTTCAATGATCAGTTCTGTAAATACAAGTCTAGGCCTATCTCAGTGCATGTTCTATCTACCAAAGAATATTTATCATTACCTACAGCTGGAGGATTACTGAGTTTGGGAAGAGAGATTGTAGACAGTCCTCCAAATCCTTCAATCAATGGTTATAAAAATACAACCTGACACTGCTTGTATATTATTTTTTATCCTTCTGGGGGGGGGGGGGGGGGGTATTCAATCTTGGATGATATTTCCAACAGGCGGAGATATCGGCCATCAGCATTCAATTCCAGGGGGGACTCATCTGTGCAGATTCAACTTTGTTGAAAGTCAACTCTGTGTTGTCGGAAATGGCCCCTGGATTGCCGAATGTAACCCTCTTTATGAGATGAAGGTTACTTATTTACCCATATATATATATGGGTTTTAGCTCTTGCATTTCTTAATTGTAACTTATATGTATAGTTACATTCTTCCCCTGGTGATTCAAGGAAATAAGTGAAGTTGAATCCCCACAGATATAACTACATTTTCTCTAGTACAAATTCTCAATATTTGCAAAGTAAGGCAGGACAACCATGCTGGCAGGGTAATTTTACTTTGGGAATTACCTGCGGTATCCCTAGTTGGTCATAAGTGATAATATTTTGGGCCTACTGTACATACCCTTTTTGGTCTTTCCCTGTTTTGTCCACCTACTGTTCCTTCACTTTCAGAAGGATGAATATCCAACTCATTCTATACTTCACTAGGATCTTTGCTGCCATTAGTGCTATTAGTTGAAACCTATGGATCAAAAGTATTATCAACAGGGTCTACATTTTCTAACGATATGTTGATGATTATAGTATCCTTCTTACATGCATACTTCTCGTGACTAGGCAGAGTGTCTTTATAATAGCACCCAGACCTCTCTAATCCCCCCCCCTCTGAGTCCTCTCCTCTGGATACATCACTACACTTTAAATTATTTCATCTTCTCTGCTCTAAGGCCCTTATTCTGGTTGGTGCGGTCGAGCCGCATATGCGGCTCCGATCGCACCAGACGAATCCCCGCCCACCCTACGGATCGCCACGGCCGTCCGTACACGGACGGCTGGCGATCCGCATAAAAATGGCCTCCACCATGGTGGGAGCTGCCCCCTGCATTCGATGGTCGTCGACCATCGAAGGCAGGTCCGCACGCCGCGGCAGCTCCCGCAAGCTGAGACCACACGGACAATCGTCCGTGTGGTAGCTTGTATGGGGGCTGAAAGCTGACATCCGGCGACGTCAGCTTTCCGCCCCCATGAGTTGCGTCATGCCCTCATTAGCATGCGTACGCCCCGCGTTTGCATGGGAACGCCCATGAAACGCGGGGCGTATACATAGGGAAATGAGGGCATGAAGCCCCTCACTCCCCTATACGCCCCCTTTGCGGCGTAGTAACGTTATGTGCGGCGAATTCGCCTGCACATGCGCAGATTGACCTCTGCGCATGTGCAGACGGAAAACATCGGCGGTACGGCCGCACGCGGGCCGTACCGCGCGAATCAGAATAAGGGCCTAAGTGATCAGAATGGGAAGTAAATGTTGTCTATGATAAGTCAATACTGCTCCTTCCCCATTCTCTTGTTGTTGGGTGAATACCCTTTGGTTAAATCAGTAAGAGACTTACCAAATTTGGAGTAGTTTGGCACAAATCTCCTGTAGTAGCCACAAAATCCTAAGAAGGATCTGAGTTCTTTCAATTTAGTTGGGCGTGGCTAATTTCTTACTGCTTCAACTTTAGCAGGGTCAGTTGATATTCCATCTCTTCCTACGATATGTCCCAGATATTTCACAGAAGAACAACACAATTGACACTTGTCTAAGGACAACTTCAATCCTCCTTCTATAAGTCGGTCCAGTACTTTGAGTAAGCGTTGATTGTGTTCTGCCAAAGAACTCCCGAACACGATGATGTTTTCCAGGTAAACTATCACTTCTCGGTAGTTCATGTCTCGTAATATTTTTTCCATTGTTCTTTGAAAAGTAGCTGGTGCACCTTTTGTTACTTGAGTCATTTTGAGAAATTAAAAAAATCCTAATGGGCAGATAAAAGCTGTTTTTTATCTGACCTAAGAAGTCATGGGGATTTGGTAAAATCCATTATATAGATCTAGTACCAAGAACCACTTACTCCCTTGTAATGAATCTAGAGCTTCATCAATTTTGGGTACTGTATACTGATCAGGTACAGTTCTGGCATTTAACGTCCGATAGTCTATACACATGCGGATCTTTTTCTTTTTTGCAATCACAATGGGGGACGCATATGGACTCCTAGATTCCATAATAATCTGTTTTTCCAACAGTCCTCTAAGATGTAATCGGACATTGTCAAAATCTGCAGGGGCTATTTTCCTCGACCTCTCTCTCTAAAAGGACGATAATCGGTTAATTTGATAGAGTGTTCCACTCTTTTGGCTTCTTCTAAATCCCACTCTCCAGTAGAGAATACAGATTTCCATGTTTCTAATTCTTTTATTAAATAAAATTTCTCTTCCTCAGCGATGTCTCTTCCTTGGAAACAATTATGGAACTCTTGATCAATTTCCATAGGTTGAGCTACAAAAGTGCATTTTACATCTGTTCCTATCTAGTTTTTTTTCCTCCAGAAGCTGATACCACTGGGTGTTGGTCCCAATTATCACTGGGGGATCAATGTTTTCTCCTCTTAGTTCAGGGCAGATGAGGGCAATAAGTGGAATTTGTATTAGTCTTTCTTCCATTTCCTTATTGAATTCTATTGATACTCGTACATATCCTAAATAAGGATATTTTTCCTCACTTAAACCCCAAATAACGAGCCCATTCAATGGCTGTATCTGCACTTCTGGTATGTTTTTACAATAACAACTTTAAAAAAGAATAGATACTTGAGATCCACTATCAAGTAGAACAGCGGTGGCCAACCCGCGGGTCGCGAGCCGCATGCGGCTCTTCTCTTTCATTTGTGCGGCTCCCTCCCTTTCATCCTCCCTCCCTTGCCTCCTGCATCTTGTACTGTGTGCATCACAGTGTGACGGGCCGCGGCCGTGATGACCCTCGCATCCGCTGTCACGCTAGACAGTAGTCATAGCATGACAGTTGTTTAACTGCGTTTCTATGACTACTAACATCACTTCTGGGACGAGGGAACCTATTTGCTGTGCCCCCGTATGATGATGCAGTGTTTTGGTTCTGGCGCCCGACTCTGCTTCCGGGACGCCAGCACCGTGTATCCGCTGTGATGGGGGATTAGGCGGCACAGGTTACCTAACCGGATTTGCAATTTTTACACATTATGCACAGGTGAGATTTACCATATTTATTTGCTCTCTGTACCATTGTTCGGTTGATGCCCTTTGGTAACGTTACTTCATCACCGAAACGGCCCCTCACGGCTCTACGATGCTTGTATACCATTTTGCTGTCTTCAGCTATGGATAAGTATTGATCATTGTGCATAATAAATTGTTCATTATTCGTTTTTTTGCTACAAGGGTGTGCTGGCCCTCTTTGTCTGCTGGTGGGTGACAGGAATGTATTCTGTATGATTATATATATATATATATATATATATTACACACACATCCTGGGTATATATATATATATATATATATATATATATATATATATACATACATACATACAGACCCGGACATCAAGTTTGATGAGACCTTAGTGTCCGCTTCTTATTACTTTATTTACTGTACTATAAGACCTGTGTGTGCCTCCCAACTTTTGAGTTATATGTATATTTAACAGTTTAAAATAGGGCGTGGCCTTCTGGGAGCTAGGCCACGCCCATTTTAATTAATTTTCACGGCTCTTTGTCTTAACGGAACAAAATTTTTTGGCTCTTTTTCTCCAATTGGTTGGCCACCCCTGAAGTAGAACATCACAACGTTTTTCATTTATGGTGGCTTTAATCACAGGAGAAGATCCCATAAGGCCATCAGGTATTCTCCCCTCCTACCAAGTACTCCCCATAGTGCAACAGCATACCTCTAGGGGGACTGAAAGGGGCTCACAGTCCTCCCCCGTCCATTTCCCTGCTCAGTATTGTTTTGATTATTACTAGTATTTTTATTAGTATTTCACTGGGGTATGCAGTTAGTATTGGATTCAAAAGTGTTGTGTCCTATCAGGCCAAATTTAAAACACCCTCGGTTGGCAAGACTATTTCCTCTCCCCATCCTTCGTATGGATGTATTGCTGTTTTTTCTAGGTGGGGGATTCCCGCACTGTTGACTACTATGACAAGCGATAAATTGCTCCAGTTTTTTAATTGTGGTCTTCAATCATCTTACAACTTTCTCTTCAAAGGCATTCACTTTTACTGCTAATTGTACTATTTTCACTTTCTTTATCGTCTTTTACCTCATTTCGATTTGGACTTCTTGTTTTATCTCTTTCAACAGTTCATTGAAAGTGGGAGGGGAACATCTTAATTATTTAGCTACATAATCTGTAGTTGAAGCTCCACGTAAGAGCTGTTTTAACCGGCTCTCATCCACTTCTGTTCTAGGTATACCACCCTTGTCTACTATCTTATACAAAAGTTTGTCTATTCTTATGATGTATGCACTCAATTTTTCTCCTGGGTCCTGCAAAGTGTGAGGCAACCTAGATAAAAAATCTTCCACACATTCCTGGGTGCTGTACACATAAATAAGTGCATCAAAATATCTAAGTGTCTAAAGTGGCTTGTGGGTTACTTATTCGGGCAGCTTGTATAATACCCATAGCAGGCCCTCACAAGCTCTCCACTACTCTTTGTTTCTTTATATTGTCAGGGCACTGTTATTCCTCTGCCTGCTGTATGGCAGCTTCCTTCCAGGCTGCATAAGCCTCTTCCCCTGTTGGTACAGGTATAATCCCCCCAAAAATTCTCAACCACCTATAACTGCCTTCATAATGCCACCGTTCTAGTTGAATAACCACTCTATCAACCATAGTTTCAAACTGGCTACCATTTAAATTGGTATTATTTTCAGGAGTCGCCCCATCGGCATCACCCCTTTCATCTCCTTCTCCAGAAATATCAGACACTGATGCTGACACATGTATGCTAGCAGCCTCCTCTTCTGTCACTCTAGGCCACATAATGTGCCATCTTCTCCCGGTCCCTCTGTCAGCTATATCATTGGTATTAGTTCAGTATCTAATTCCTCTTCTGTTTCAATTAATATAGCCACAACCCTTCCTAAATCTCCTTTCCACTTATCTATCACTCTGTTTCTGACTACACCATATAGTCTGGTTGTTTGCTGTATTATTTTTTTCATCTGTAAATTCAGAGAAATTTCCTCCCACTGCAAAAACATTTTTTTTTAGTTTTTCCTTTCTTTGAGCACCATTCGTAAATATCCTTCCCTGATATAATCTCCATCCTATCCTATTATTAATAAACAAGCGTATATCCTGTATTCGTATCTCGGCAAGTGCCTCCAAATGTAACCATCTTTATGAGGTGAAGGTTATTATTATTATTATTATACAGTAAATACAAATTAACAGTACAGGGAGACAAAACAGTATTACATTGAATAAATAACAAAAATAGAGTATAGGTGAAGAGCGCCACAGTTCAATACACATTACATCTTAAATATAAGTAGTGAGGACTCAATCAACATACTACTAGAGGCTCGTGGCCAATGATAGAGAGGAGTATGCAGACGAAGATGGTTACTGAGTGTTTGAGTATGGGAGAGCTGTGAGTGAAATTTGAGGATTTTACAATCTAATAGGAAAGGGAGAGAGGCAGATTACATGAGGTGCAAGCAAGTGGGTGGTGGCTTGATGGCAGGAAGTAGGCAGACAGGGGGTCAGAGAATCAGCTTCAGGGATAGTTTATGCAGCGGAAGGGTACGCTTTGATGAATAGTTGAGTTTTCAGTGCCGTTTGAAGCTTTGCAGGGTCGGAGAGAGTCTAATGGAGCGAGGGAGTGCATTCCACTGAAGGGGTGCAGCACAGGCAAAGTCCTGAACTCTAGCATGGGAAGCAGTGATCAGGGTGGAGGAGAGACGACATTCGTCGGCCGACCGTAGAGGGTGGGAGGTTACTTATACCCATATGTATGGGGTTTTATCTCTTGCATTTATTAATTGTAACATATATATAGTTACACGAATCTGCATCCTTTTTGACTATCGGCAGCCGTTTTCGCCAATCCACAGACTTTCCTACTACCGGAATCTCTTATGCCAGTTGGACAAATGGACAAAATGTTGAAAAGGTCAAATGTCAATTTGACAAAATCTTGTCAGAAACGTACAATATTTTGCCTGTTAAATATATCGGCTGGGATTGAATACTCCCTGAGAGATATGCTATAGTAGAGAGTATCATCCAAATGTTCTAGCCTCCGAGTTCGGTGACCATACAGGATGCCGGCCAAATTAGAAGTTTTTTTTTTAAAGGGGCAGTGATTTACAAGACAGAACCATGCCTTATAAATGATTGCCCCTTTAACAAAGGCTTCAGAGTTTGAGCGTATTCTGCATGGCCGCCGAACTCGGAGACTATTACATTTAGCTGTATATGTAACAAATGACCACAGCTAGGTAAGGCTTGTATTTGATCAATAGGCTGTAAGCAAGTGATAAACAATCTTATTCAACTCAGTTGCTATTTGGACGGCAGTCTAACCTTCGTAATAAAATTAACCAATATAATTAATCAAAGAAAGAAAAATCTATTTGTATAGCAGGGATCTTACACAAGTGTTATAAGCTACAGTATAACAAAATATGATGACAAATCAGGAAGTAGCTGGGGCAACAATTAATCACAAACCCCACTTAGACCTCAATTCAAGAATCATATGCTAGCACTTTCTTTGGCAGAACCTATGTTTAGATCACCCCAAGTATCACCCTTTAACAAATAAACAAACAAAATGGACATTTTGGAACCTCTTTTTCCTTACTTCATCTCTGTGACTCCAGTTGAATATGTATTTTGTTTTGTAGGCCATTAGAGCTGTGAGTAGCGTGGTTTGGTCAATGCCATCATCCGGCTCCTTCATATTTCAGGACTGCAATAAGGCATTGGACACAGACTGCACAGGATGATTTGTTAGCAGCATGCCTAGCTGGGATTCCTGCCCATGGCCTGTGTTCACCGTCCCCTCCTCTGTATCCAGGCTGTTGGTCACTGTGCATGCTGTGCTGGTGGTACTGATGGTGTGACAGGATGTGGCATCATTGCATTACAAATATCTCACCCTTAAGAGGAACAGAGCAGCAAGAGGAATTCTGACCTCAGTCCCAGCAGGACATGCAGACAGAAGAGTTTAGGAAGAAGCAGAGGAATGTGTAAGTAAAACGATAGAGGAGATGACTAAATTGTAAAATAAAATATATGGTACTTCTGTAGTTTCACGGCGCCAGCATGGCGCCGTGCTACTTCCGGGTTCTACGCTCGCCACGAAATATGTCAAAAAAAGTAACTTAACTCCATGCCAACATGGATAGTTCATACCCCCACTATCCATGTTGGCATGGAGTTGATTTTAAATAGAGTGGCGAGCGTAGCGAGCCACTGAGCCCGCAGCGTGGGCAAGCGAAGCGAGCCCCGCAAGGGGACTCAGACGCACGGCGCCATACTGGCGCCGTGAAACTACAGTGGTACCAATTATATAAATATATGTAAGTAAATGGGTGGAGGGGCAATATCATTAAACATATACCTGTACAAGGAAAGTAGTAGGGGTGGGGAAATCATAACATGTATGTAACCTCTGGTTGCATATAGGCAGGGAAGTGGCTATTTATGTGTAAATAAGATAAAATACAAATGTTTTATTGATTGTAATCATATCATATTTATGTGCAGAACTAGTTTGTGGTAGATTCAGAGCTACCTGTTGTGAAGGAGACATGGTGTGGTGGAAATGCTCCTACTGCCAGGGACAGCAATAGACTGCCCTGAGGGGCACACCAAGAGACAGATGGCAGCTGCAGCAGTGCAAACCTACAGTATATAAAATGGAGAGAGAGAGAGAGAGGACAGTTTTACATGAAGAGTGAGGGCCAGAGATGTGCTAAGAAATGGGGTAAAATTATTAAAGCGTCTAAGAATGAAAAGAGGGGATTGTCACGCACCGCCGCGGCTTAGCACGTCGGGTACAGTACTCACCTGTCCGTGCCCGCTGACGGATGGCGTGTGTCCGCTGGGGTCCTGGTCGGATGGGCAGTGATGGTGTTGTGCAGCTGTGAGCAGCGCGCAGGGATTCAAATGGAGGCGTGGCAGTCTGGCTGTCAGGAGGCTGGCACCGAGTGCGGTGCGGCCATCGTAGTTGAGGGTAAAAGCAGTATTGGCCAGGTCAGGGCTTCTCCTCCCATTCTGTCCAGTTGGCCTATGGCAGTTCTTCCCTTGGTATAAAGGGGAGCTGCCTAGGTCCACCTGTGTCAGTACAGATTGTTTCCTTAGCCTGCAAGCAAGGGGAAGTTCCTGGCCATCCTAGTGCCTATGCACTGTGCTCTCCAGCTGTTTGTCGCTGCTGGCCTCTGATTCCATGGTTGCTGTCTCCGGTGAGCCACACACTTCAGTTGCCTTTCCTTCTGGGAATTCCTTGGCTCATCCTCATACCCTGTTGGGTAATCTGCATCCACCAGCACTTGCTTGCCAATCCTCAATCATCCAATCCTCAATCATCCAATCTTCAATCATCCAAGTATCACTTATTTCAGTCATTAATCATCCAAGCATTCAATCTTCCAAGCATCCAAATCTTCAGGTATTCTTCTTCATTTAATTCAAGTGTCTGAATCATTGTTTATACAAAGGACTGCAATCCTGATTATCTTCTTTTACAAAGACTGCCATCTTGTTTACTTCTTTCAATGCAAGAGACTGTTATTGTGTTTATTACCATATACCAGAGACTCTTTGCTATTACTATTATTTCATCTATTCAAGAAGTATTGATGCCAGTTATATTATTCTTTGTATGACTTCATTAAACCTGCTCATTTTAACCCAACTCCTGCTGGTCCCGCCTCGCTTCCTGAGAACCGCACGACACCATCAGAACCCATAATCCTTACAGGGATGTTGCCCATAGCAACCAATCAGATTCTGTCTATCATTTTCTAGGATGCAGTAGAGAAATGATAGACATAATCGGATTGGTTTCTATGGTCAACATCCAATTGCAGTACTGCACTAAATTGTAATTTAGGGATGTATTGACACATACTGAATTGTCACCAATAGAAAAAATGTAATACAGATGTACCGGGGCTTATCCTTGCTGGCGATCCGCCAGCAGCATGCTGCTGGCGGATCGCCAGCAACACGGCGCCTCTATCTGACTGAGACACGTGTGCGTCCCCCACACACACGCGTCTCAGTATCCGGGCGGCGGGGCGGCGAGGCGGACGCAATACTGTCCGCCTCCCGCTCGACAGGGCTGAGGGGGACCTCTGGCCAATGTGGGGGGGTGCGGTCGCACGGTGTGGGCACCGGGCGACCGAGGGCAGCACCGTCGGAAGGGGACACGCGCGCACCTCCCCTTCCGGCATACAGATGGCGGCGGGGCAGGGGATGGCAATGGCCATCCCCTGCAAAGATGAATCCTGCTACATCTGTAACCTAATTTGACAAAAAAAAGAGAAAAGTGGGGAGTTTGTATACACTCCTAGTGCTTGTGTGTATTTTCTCTGGGTACTCCAGTTTTCTCCTACAATCCAAAAATATACTGGTAGGTTAATTGGCTCCCAACAAACAATTGTGTGCACGTACGTGAGCAGGCTTTATGGTCATGTGGTTCTTATCTGTGGTCAAATTCTAAGGGTGAAATGTAGTAGGATGAGAGAATCAAAAAGTGAGAGATTTGGTAAGAAATCTCCAGTTATTTGAAAGCAGCAATCATTTACACTGTTGCCGTTTTTAAAAAAAAAGTGGAGATTTCTTACCAACTCTCTCACTTTCTAATTCTCTAATCCTATTACATTAAGTGTCTATGTAAACAGTCTATAAATCCTCATATTTTATCAGTCTTTGCTCATGGTCACCACTCTGATAAGTTTAGGAACTTACAGTAGTCTCGGAGCATGTGACTTGATGGCTGAAATCCCAAAAATGAGTTTGTCTGATGTTTAACATATAGATTCTGAATGGAGGAGCAGACAGTCATTTCCACATAGATGAATTCACAAAGACTTGTTAGGAAGTAATCATCATCATCATCCATAGTGCAGAACAATTTTCCCCCCACTATTGTTGATGTAGGAATAATACACCCTGGATCATGTAGCGTCAAGTAGGGCAATTAGTGAAATTGAAGGATACAGCTTTGTGGATAGTACAGTGGTTCCCCAACTGGTTGCCTAGGCACCATGGGTACCATGAGACTCTTGTGGTTGTGTCCCGGGTTGATGGACCAGGACTAAATTAAACTATTTATGAACAGAGTGCTAGGCAAGCAAGTGCTGGTGGATGCCAAGCAAAAAACATGTTGACAATTAGAGGCACAATTGTACACCACCAAATTACTGACCCTAAGAATGACAGGTAGGCACAATTTACTTATTTTTCCAAATAATAAATACTTTTGTCCTAGGAGTCCCTTAAAAAATATTGATACTCTAGGGGGACATGATTCAAGATAGTTTGCAAACCATTGGGATAGGCAACCATGTTTGAACCATGCATTTTGGTTGTTTGATTGGACATACCATAAGTTAATATATCTTGGATCTACAACGATAAGCACACATCAAGCATTCCAATTTAAGCATATGGGGGCCTTATACAGATCTGAGTTCAGTACAAATTTGTTTGGAAAATGGACAAAACCAATTGCACTGCAGCTGGGGCAAACGTAACATGTATAGAGAGAGTTAGATTTGTGTGAGTTATTTTGTTTCTGTGCAGGGTAAATACTATCTGCATTATTTTTACACTGCAATTTATATTTCAGTTTCAGCACACCCCACCCAAATTTAACTCTCTCTGCACATGTTACATCTGCTCCACCTGCAGTGCACATGGTTTTGCCCATTTTCCGAACAAATTTGTACTGAGCTCAGATCTGAATAAGGCCCATGGTGTGAAGAGTCACTATTGATGACAGGCTTCTTGTAGATTTGACTTAAAGTATTGCAAAGAGGGTCATATGTGGCTTTATTATCCAGTCCTGTCCATTATATGTCTTAGATCTGGAATATGGATGAAAATTATGTTATTTAGCTTTCAGAAGGCAGCAATCAAAAACTTGCAGTGAGTGCTAACAGATACTGTGAAATTAGAAGACATTCTTTCAAAAGTGTGCGGTGGTGATTGGTGCGGAGGAGCAGAGTGTTACAATCTGTGGGTTTATGGAATGTAGTGGTACCAAGTCCTTTGCCATAATGTAAAATGGTGACATCATGGAAATTCAAGGTGGTTTGACTATTATTAAATGCAAACCATATTGGTTCAACCATTACAATGGACTCACTTTTGGAACATGATCAAATGAGGAATACACCATCAATATAACATTTGTTATTTAAGACATGCTCATCATAAATAGCTATACTAAACTTATGCTCATGATTGTCCATATATAAATTTGCATAAGCTGGAGCCAAGTTACACCCCATTGCATCTATTTTGCCACATTATCTATAACTATTTGGAAAGAGTTATATTTTATGATACAGTTATTTGCACAATATTATTAAGACACTCATTGGGTGGACCATCATAGGGTTTTCTTAGAATGATGACCAGCCATGCATTTGTTTGGACGAGAAAATATGAATTATATTTAAGGTATCTAGAAGTTTTTGGAATGGTGTAAATCATTGGATTTACCAGGTGGTCCAGCAATACTCTGATTAAATAATCCAGCATTATAACTCATATATATATATATATATATATATATATATATATATTTATATATATATATATATATACATACAGAAGAGTCCAGTCAATATGCGCAAAAAATTCCTTGTATTATGGAAAAGTCCATATGCTGGTGGTTCATGCAGTGCAGCTGTTTTCTGGTGAGGGGTAACACCAAAACCTCAAGAAGACGGACATGCAGGAGAAAAACCAGAGAGCGCACGATGTGATTAATAATGCAAAGAGTACTTTACTGTAATAATAAGATCACATACATGTAAGGTTTAAAATAGCAGGTATGCAGGTATAATAACCCGGGGAAGCAGATCAGGCATCAACACGCTCACAGCGTATAGCGCAGCAGCAGCTGAAGGCTCCGGACCAGGACCAGGACAATTCACAGACAATCACAGCGTCAACACGTCATCAAGGACCGCCCCAACGCGTTTCGTCATTAGATGACTTAGTCAGGAGTCTCTAATGAGTCATCTAATGACGAAACACGTTGGGGCGGTCCTTGATGACGTGTTGACGCTGTGATCGTCTGTGAATTGTCCTGGTCCCGGTCCAGAGCCTTCAGCTGCTGCCGCGCTATACGCTGTGAGCGTGTTGATGCCTGATCTGCTTCCCCGGGTTATTATACCTGCATACCTGCTATTTTAAACCTTACATGTATGTGATCTTATTATTACAGTAAAGTACTCTTTGCATTATTAATCACATCGTGCGCTCTCTGGTTTTTCTCCTGCATATATATATATATATATATATATATATATATATATATATTGTGGAATATACACATTTTATAATAAAAGTAGGATTGTAGTCAAGTTCTATGTATTTGTCATTGTCAGACAATTGTCATTGGATTTGTGAGTTATCTGGTTCTAATTTTGTACAAGCGTAGCTCAACCTTATTTCTTATAAATTGTCAAATGATTAGATCAACATAAGAGAGACTGCACATGTTAACCAGATGATGGAGTTACATGTAATTTATTTATAAAATATATACTTACCTAAATAAGATACAGCAGAAGGAGACCAACACATTTGAAGCACATGGTTTTAGTTGAGGGAGGCAAAATTGTAACAGGGGTCCATGTTAAAGAGATGGACCATAATACCCTGTTAAGGGCATCTAGTCACTATCCCCCACCACTTAAAAATTGCCCTCATTACAAGCGACAGACACCATGTTCCAGTAGAACTAGATAACATGGTTAAGAAATTCATGGAGAGAGGTTATGATCAGACTAATCTTTTGGCCATGAAACAGCGTGTATTGAGCATGCCACGAAAGGAGTTGTTTTAATCAAAAAAACATAGAGTTGATAACACCATCCCTTGGGTAAATGAATTTTCACTTTCTAGCCCAATTATACATCGTGCCACTAAAGCTCTTTGGCCGATAGTCTGTAAGAACTACCTGTGTTTAAAAACCAAAAACCTTTACTAGCATACACTAGAGACAGTAACCTTAGGGATAGGCTTGTAAAAACGGATATTACTAATAAGATTACTCCGTCATTACCGAATGTCTATGTGAAACCAGCAGGGTGTTACAGTTGTAGGAACTGTATTACATGTAAATTTATGATAACATGCAAAACGTTCAGACACCCGCATCATGATAAAGTATATGACATTCGACAAGAACTTCATTGTAACTCCTCATTTGTGGTACACATTATTGTATGCCCGTGTAGCCTGCTCTATGTAGGGCAGACCACAAGGACATTTAAAGAATGGATTATTAGTTTGACATCTAAAGGCAAGGATGTAGAATACCCGGTCTCCAGACATTTTAAGAATGCTGGGCACCCTCAGGAATCTCTACAATATTAAATGATTGATCCCTGAGGACGAGCGACAGAGCTCGAAACAATTGTTGGATCATACCCACATGATTGAATAAATTTCTGCTTGTTTGAATCTCTGAGTGACGCTTTTGCTTTCTACTGCAATTTCTGGACTTTATATATAATAATAATAATAATAATAATAATAATAATGATATTTATATAACACTTTTCTCCCAATAGGACTCAAAGTGCTTTACCATTGTCTTTACAGCTCAAAATACAAAACAGGCTTAACAGTGGATGTCAGTGAAAAGCTTTAGTAAATAGATAAGTTTTTAGTCTATTTTTAAAGGATTCTACAGTCCTACAGGATTCTCTATATAAATAGTCCTCCAAATAAAAGGCACTCCAATACAATGTAAAAGATGACTTTAGTTATAAGTGGATATAACCGAATAGAATACATGCATTTTCGGGGTCAGCGCCCCTTTCTCAAGGTACAATCCACGTCTGGAACAACAGTGTAACAGTGTAAATATATATATATATATATGGTGTGCCCAAATGAAAATACTTTGTACTGTTGTATGTAAAGAATATTTTAATTAAAGAATATTTAATTACAGTTCATGTGTAACATTACAACTACACATAATTGCCATTGACATTGATGCACTGATCCTAGCACGTAGGAAGGGAGTGGATGGCTTCAGTGTAGAATCTCCTAGGTTGCTGGTGGATCCAATTTTCCACGGTATCCCACACTTCCTTATCACAGGTGAACCGTTGACCTTTCAGTGATTCCACTGGAATATGGTGCTCTCCATACACTGCCTTTATCTTGTGATAAATTTCTGAAGCATACTCTTTTGGGCAAATAAATTGAATAACAGCTCTTATTCTAGTGGAATCCATCATGCATTCTACCACGCAAAACAACTTTCCAGGAATGAAGAAACTGAAGAAAATCCGTTCACTACACATATACGCAACTGGGAAAAAAACAACAAGCCATCTATCGGCAAACACATTAACCCACTGCGATTAGATACAATGCCGCTACAGAAAACGTCTCCTTTTCCTTCACAGCGCGGCAACACTCAGCAAAATGAAGATAAGAATCAAGCTCTCCTCCAATCAATGTTTCAATGTTCTATCACATTTTCATCAGAAGGGGTATATGTTAAGCAGATTTCTAAGTTAATTTGTTTATTGAAAGTCCTTTTTCACATAAAACGAATAGTGGAAAATATCCTTTGTTCTGACTGAATTGCTTCACCTCACTTTTCATTGTGCCAAGTTAAGAGAAACAATACCCAATAATATTTGATCTCAAAGAGACTTCATCTACAAATGTAGAATATATCATTTTAGATAACATAATATTTCCTAGTACACATAAAATTTTGGATATATAAAAAAAATACATTAGATCCCCAAGCTATTGGTCAATACTTATACTTATATACAATAAAAATAATTCCAACATAAAACAAATGACAGACTGTATGTAGTGGTGAACAACAGAGTGAGAAAGAGCGAATGATCATTATCCGTCCCACTGGTTTAATAAAGACACAGACCTTCAAATAGACCAAGGTTAGCTTCAGTTATTAAAACTGTTATTATCACCCCCCTCATACACCAATTCCGCCTCGTTACGTTTTTTGAGCGAGGGGGAATTGACGTATGCGGCTGCAGAAGCAGTGAGACTCGCGGCTAAATACAATGGGTTCACTGCATTAGCCGCGTGTCTTGCTGTTTGTGGGAATCCTCGCCGTCCTGTGACTGCGAGGATTCCCTCGGAATGGTGAATAAGGTCGAGCGGCCGGCGAGGGGGTAAAACAGCGAGGATCGCTGGTTTTCTGCGATCCTCACTGTTTAAGCCCCTTGCCGGCCGCTGCGAGTGGCATTGAATACTACCCAGTGTTGTAACTACACATATAAATGCAAGTAATAGCTTTCTGCTCTGCAACTTGTGGCTGGCTATAACTCACAGAAAGGTATTTACAGTAACGCTAATCTATGTCTAGCGGTTACCTATCCTACATTTTATTTTACAATCTTGTTCTAAGAAGTAGAAATAAATGGCGAAATTGTTAATTTACTACTTTCTTACACATTCTTCCCACAATACTGATTCATATAAGAGAAGAATACATAAATATTATAAAATAGTAGGGATTTTCTTCTATTCAGGACACAATGATACAAATACAGTTGTTGTATGTGTCCTTTTGCAGACTCATTCCATATTCCACCATCAGCGTTTTTTCTACATTTCAAGGACTTGACCATGAATCTTTCAACCACTCAGTACAGGGGCGAAGTCGTCCAACACTGGTTACATTCCATAGTGATTACAAAATCACTAACCCCTTCCTATCTGGACAGTAAGCGGCTTACAGTACATTCTAAAATCTGCAAATGCAATGCTAATGTGATTTTCACCTATTAACAGGTATCTCATCATTTTTCAACTCAACAAATAACTTTGGGGTTTATTCTAGTTCATTCTTTCTGACAAAATCCTTCTTAGATGGACAAAACCATGTGCACTGCAGGGGGGCAGATGTAACATGTGCAGAGAGAATTAGATTTGGGTGAGTTATTTTGTTTCTGTGCAGGGAAAATACTGACTGTATGATTTTACACTTCAATATAGATCTCACTTTGAAGAAAAACCCCACCCAAATCTAATTCTCTCTGCACAAGTTACATCTGCCCCACCCGCAGTGCACATGGTTTTGTCCATCTAAGAAGGATTTTGTCAGAAAGAATGGACTAGAATAACCCCCTTTATCCTTTATCTGATGTGTGTCAGTCCTTCTAGTAAGACATTTTACATATAAACATACATTGGGTTTATTTGGTTTGCTCTCTCAGGAATATTAACTTTTTTTTTTACCAAGTACCTTTACATATAAAAATGCCTTATGTATCAATTTACGTAAGTCTATGGAATTTTTTTGCAGCATCCGCCTCCTGTCTATGAGCAGGATTAGAATGACATCACCAAGACTCTTTAACAAAACCAAGCCCCCTTTTCAAAATGCCATCCCCTTTTTGTGTGTGCAAAGCTATTGGCTGCGCCAGCAATCACTGAACATGGTGCCACCACTGACATGTTTAAACCTAAACCATTACATTTTGCCACCCTAAGTTTCAAAGTGGCAATCATTGAAAAGGCAAAACCAGGTAGGTTTTACTTTTTAAATGATTGCCACTTTAAAGACTCACAGGAATTCCCTGATGACAGGTTGTTACATTACCTCCTCTATACATTTCTTAATTACACTTTTAATAAATAACTAATTTTGTGCCCTTACTAATACAGTCAAGTGTTGAAGTGTTGTATTTTTCTTTAATGAAAATTTAGCAAGTGTGCCTCAAATCTGTATCCCAGATTGACAGAGAATGTGGTTTACACTCCAAACTCTAAACATAAAGTTGTGTAAAACTGCATCACTCCAGTGAGTAAATAATGTCAAACTTAACCACTTACAGTAACACATTTTTTCTCAAAAATCGCTCAGATATTTATGATTGAATTAGGTCAAGAACATCTATTTAAAAAATTATCAAAAAGGATTTTATTTAAACAAATGTTTTTTTTTAATGAACATTTGGAATACATCGTTTTTTTTAAATATTGGAACATTACGACCACCATGACTTTTATTTCCTCATTTCAACATCCGCCAGATACACGATAGGGGCTACACAGGGGTTCATTTACATTTCCCTATCAGCTGCTCCTCTCTACAGATGGCAGGTGAGGTGGTGGTGGGGGGTCTGGCTGAACCTCTCAGCAGCTGCCAGGTGGGAGGGTCCTGCCTTGCTGACTGATCAGCAGTGATTGGCAGCTTTGCAGACAATGGTGGCGTATGCCGGGAAGCAGACGGAACCGGGAGGTCCCTCTGTGACTGGCGGCTGCTAGAACAATATCTTCCGGCAGCTGGCCATGCTGTGTTTGTGACTGGCCACATTGTTCAAGACAAGGTTAGATAATGCACAGAATGGTGTGGACACAAATGATGCCATCACGCCATGATAGTGGTTAAGCGAAAAACAAATTATTTTTAGGTTGCTTAGGTGGCACCACAGGACTTGGAACTTTTACCTATGAGCTATTTCTCCAACATTTTAGCTAATAATTTTCTTCAGGAACAATTCAACAATACAAATCATCTTAACTTACAGCTATTAGAGATGTAAAAAGCGCTCATCCTATTTGCATATAGCTAGCATTGAAATCTCAAGTAAATATACAGATCAAGACATTAATAATTAAGGACAATATATATTTAAACGGCTAAGCAATTTTTTTTTTTTTAGAGCAATACGGTGGCATAATCTTGATAAGTGGTTGGGTTTTTGAGCTGATTAAATGCATCAAAGCATTAAGTGGGGACTGCATGCATTTTTCATTCGGCTAAATTGTAGCAAAGTCCTTGCTGATTTTCTTCTGCAGTTGATACTTTTGGTGCATGAATGTTCTAATGAACACTTTTGGTATACTATAAACTGTTGGAATACAGTAAACTTTAGATGAATGAATTGTACGACACATCATTTTTTGAGTCTGTATTTTAATCAACGTGGTTGACTAGTATGCCTCAATATAATACATGACACTTGGTAGAAATCCTATAAAAAAAATCTATTTAAATATTTTTTTTTAACCCAGTAGGATGGAGCTATTCAATTTAGTAAGTATACTATTCAAGGCATGGGGAAAGCAATCCGGGGCGCCCCACATCCCAAATGTTTACCTCACATCTGACTTGCTATATAATTTTAAGGATCTTACCTGTAATTTAGCTATACAATTGTGGAGTCATCCAATTCTAGGTCCCAACTTTAAAAACATCTGGACTAGTGGGTGGGGTGCTAATCCAGATTGAATGAGTCTCTGCCTTCAGGGGAGTAAGTCTACACATAATATTGAATATACAGTATCAAGGGGAGGAGGCCTGGACTGCACACCCGAGCTACTCATAATGGGATGTGCTACCTAGCTGAGACTTAGGACTGTGTTTGGGGGTCTCTGATTTAATCTATGAAATAATGTATTTTTAGGCTACTATATTATACTATACTGTACCATTCTATTGCATTATCTTTTACAGTATTAACATATAAAGTGCTATTACTTCAATACATTAGATGCAGCCATATGTGTATGCTAAACCAGATATGAGACAGGATATTTGGTGTTCTAGAACCATTTACAAGACGGCAGAATGTCACAGTGAAATATTAATGAAGCATAGGAAAGTTTAGTCTTCATTCTTATTAACTATTTATGTAAATAAATAAATAAATAAATAATGTAATGAGTGCACTCCAAAATCATATAATCATTTGAATGAATATTAAACATCAACTCATATACATTTGAAGTCTCTGATATTTAAGTTCTCATCTTCTAACTGTTGTTTTTCAAACCCAGTCTGTAAAATGACAGTTAGAATCTGATTGATTTGTAATTTACCTCTCTCTACTTTGTCTATCTCCAGGCTGTGATAAATCTTCCTTTGCCAGTATTTCCAATGTAGCTTTTTGAGATATTCATTGTCTTTGCAAGGCATAGCAATCACTGCCCTATTTTATACATCCACCAAGTCTATACGAAATGCTACAGAATACAGAAAAAAGGCAAAGGCATTGCCCCCAAAAAACATTGAAAAAACAAGATTGCTGCTCAGAGAAAGTATGAGGCAGCCCCCTCCTGGGTCCGTTGGAAGACCTGTCAAGCTTAAAACAAGAGAAGGATAAAGTTCATTTACAAGTATCTACCTAACAAAAGTATATTTGCAATCCCAATAAAATAAATCAAGAAGAAATATATAGAATATATTTAGAAAATATAAATTGAGGGAAATTAGCTGTTTTCTGAGGATTCACCCATAGTTAATAATTCTCTTGATGTAACAGAGAGGTGGTACAGAAAATATCTGCTGAAGCCCCCATTATACAGTAACTGCAAAAGGAGCTTCCATAGGTTTCTAGGGGGCTGCTAAACTGTCAGATTTACTAAGCTCTGGAATGCCACTGAGGCCATTCTCACACAGAGTAGCTGGGGCACTGCCAATTCACTGTGGGCTCCAGTGCTCACACACAATATTTGATTTCCCTTTATTTTAGGACGGGGGCGCGCACCAAACTCTAACTTGCCTCCGGGCGATTGGGATGAACATACTCCTCTGATGCTGCACTCTGATATTATTATATTCCACTAATTACACTTCCAATATTTATATCAGAATTCAGCAGTTATTAGTCTGTACTGAAATTAAACTTTCTTTTAAATTTATAAAGTGTTGGCAATCCACCGTCATGTTTGTTTTTAGGGGAGTTTTATTACAGGCTTTGTTGCTGGGGGTGAAGGACTAGGCCTTGATTGAATCTAGTGAACACACATGCCTAGTATGCATTCTTAAGCAGAACTACTAGGCTGGGCAGCCGATTGCTGATCAGGGATTTTTATCATAACTTTAAAAAAAAATAAGGATTATGAAATATAACGAAGATTCAGAACTTATTTAGGGACTAAACAGTGTGAAAAACACCAGAAAATCAACTTACCTTTCACCTCCATGTAAACTCATTTGTAATGTACAGTACCTTGAGTCCTGTTGGAGAAAGAGAGCTGTAGAAATATTATTATTATTTTTATTGATAATTTTATTTACATGAGACAGCATTTTTTGATGCATTACAGATTTTTTTTTTAGATTTATTGCAGCTTCTCAAAATGATGGAACAATAGTAATATGAGCACCAGCGGCTGTGTGCAAAACGTAGCAACACTTGAATTGAGTCTCTGCAATATCCAGCAATTGTGACCTTTTTATGTTAATGCATTTTACCTCAGCAATTTGCAGTGCAATTGCGATGAAGTTTGTATATTATGGTCACTTTAAATGTGCCCTGAGTGAGACTCATATAAGCACATGACTGACTTAGCAGCAGTATTTAAAAAGGGAACTAATTTTAGCTGTAGAATATCAGCTGTCATTGCAGTGGTAGTGTGAGAAAAAAAAGAACATTAGAATCAGCGTATATGTAATAAAAACTGAACAAAATCATATAAACCTTTAGGTTCCAGAAAAGCTTTTTTTTTTTAAATAAAGATAAATTAAATGATTATGGGCTTACAGTCATTCAAACTGGGGGTATTCAATTAGGTGTCTTTTTTAAAATTAGTTGAAAAAACACGTGGATTGGCGAAATTGTATTTTCGCCCATTTTTAGTCACTTTTCCCCAATTCGAAAAAAAAGTGAATCTGCAAAAAAATAAAATAAAATCGGCGAATATATACTAAAGCCGTGAAAAAATGATATAATTGAATACCCCCTGGATCGCAACATTTTTCACCATTCCACTCATTTTACTACAAGACATTAGTCTAACTTATTTATCACATTTATCCCCTAGCAAAAGTGTCGTTATTAATAAGAGCATCATCATCATCATTATTATTATTATTATTATTATTATTATTAATAATAGTTATTATTAGTATTATTAGTAGTAGTAGTGGTAGTAGTAGTAGTAGTAGTAGTAAAAGCAGAACAATAATAATGATGATAAAAATAATTATTATTATCAACATAATCATTATTATTATTATTATTTTAGTATTATTATTAATAATAATAATAATAATAATAATAATATAGTACTTTTCCCTCTCCACTTATATACAGTGGCTGTAAAAGGTATCCACACCTCTTGGGCCTTTCCAAATTTTGCTATGTTACAATATGGGACAATAATGGATTTAATTAAAATGTATTCCCTCTAATCAACATAAAATGCATTTTTTTTGCAAGCAGCTTTATGGCAGCTATCCAATTGCTTGCAGCAATAATTCCCAATAGGATTTCTCTTCACCTACTCTGAGCAGGTGAAAAGTTGGGGAAAATCTCTATTTTGGGGTAATATGTCTGGATTCATTGGCCACCCCTCTTAATGACTAATTAGTGTTTAATTAGTTTTAATTAGCCAATAATTAGATGTCAGTTTTGGGGTGAAAAAGTGCATGGAAATGGGTGGGACAGGTATATTGGGGTGCTTTATGAACAGAACACAGGTTTTAGGCTTGCACAGGTGGAAGTAATCAGCAATTTTTGCATTTCTTTTAAATGTTCCTTTAACCCCTTCCTGACAGAGCCAGTTTTTGCGTTCCTGACAGAGCCCTTTTTTTCAAATCTGACATGTCTCACTTAAGTGGGGATAACTTTTTTTTGCTTTTACTTATCCCAGTGATTTTGAGATTGTTTTTTCGTGACACATTGTACTTCAAATTAGTGGTAAATTTGGGTCGATACAGTCTGTGTTTTTTTGTGAAAAATACCAAAATGTCGTAAAAAAATGGAAAATTTAGCGATTTCCAAAATGTTAAATTTTCTGCTTGTGAGACAAATAATCTTACCACTCAAAATAGTTAATAACTAACATAGACCATATGTCTACTTTATGTTTCCATCATTATTTCAACTTCCTTTTAATTTTTTTGGACACTAGGAGGCTTACAATATGAATAGCAAATTCTCAAATTTTCAAGAAAATTTCAAACACTGATTTTTTTAGGGACCAGTTCAGTTCTGATGTGACTTTGAGGGACTTGTATGTGAGACACCCCCATAAATGATGCCATTTCAAAAACTGCACCCCTCACAGTATTCAAAACAGCATTTTGGAAGTTTGTTAACCCTTTAGGTGTTTCACAGGAATTAAAACAAAGTGTAGGTGAAATTTCAAAATTTCATTTTTTTTGCAGATTTGCAATTTTAATACATTTTTCTAAGGAACACAGTACATTTTATTAGAGAAATGTGACTAAAAATTGATTCCCCCAATTCTTTTGTTTTCATAAATATCCTATATGTGGCCCTAGTGTGCACGTTGACCAAACCACAGGCTTCATAATAGAAGGAGCACCTACTTGATTTTGGAGCCTCCTTTTTATGAGATTATTTTTTAGGCACCATGTAGGTTTCTAGGCACCATAAGATGCTAAAATTTAGGAACCCCCCCACAAGTGACCCCATTTTGCAAACTACACCCCTCAGGGAATTCATCTAGGGGTATAGTGTACATTTCAAACCCCCAGGGGTTTCACCAATTGTGGTACAACTGGGCAGTGAAAATGAAAAATTAAATTTTTTACACAAAAATGCAGTTCTGGCTCAAAATTTTTCATTTTCACAAGGAATGAAGGAGACAAAGCACCCCAAAATCTGTGCCCCAATTTCTCCCGAGTACGGCAATGCCTCACATGTGACCAAAAAATACCAGTTGGGTGCATGGCAGGACTCAGAAGGGAAGGAGTGATTTTTGGATTTTGCAGCTCAGATTCTGGTGGAATTTTGGTGGGTGCTATGTCGCATTAGCAAGACCCCCCAAGCACCAAGACAGTGGAACCCCCCCACAAGTGACCCCATTTTGCAAACTACACCCCTCAGGGAATTCATCTAGGGGTATAGTGTACATTTCAAACCCCCAGGGGTTTCACCAATTTTGATACAAGTGGGCAGTGAAAATGGAAAATTACATTTTTTTACACAAAAATGCAGTTCTGGCTCAAAATTTTTCATTTTCAGAAGGTATGAAGGAGAAAAAGCACCCCAAAATCTGTGCCCCAATTTCTCCCGAGTACGGCAATGCCTCACATGTGACCAAAAAGTACCAGTTGGGTGCATGGCCGGACTCAGAAGGGAAGGAGTGATTTTTGGATTTTGCAGCACAGATTTTGGTGGAATGAATGGTGGGTGCTATGTTGCACCAATACAGTGGAACCCCCCCACAAGTCACCCCATTTTGCAAAGTACACCCCTCAGGGAATTCATCTAGGGGTATAGTGTACATTTCAAACCCCCAGGGGTTTCACCAATTTTGATACAAGTGGGCAGTGAAAATGAAAAATTACATTTTTTTACACAAAAATGCAGTTCTGGCTCAAAATTTTTCATTTTCACAAGGAATGAAGGAGAAAAAGCACCCCAAAATCTGTGCCCCAATTTCTCCCGAGTACGGCAATGCCTCACATGTGACCAAAAAATTCCAGTTGGGTGCATGGCAGGACTCAGAAGGGAAGGAGTGATTTTTGGATTTTGCAGCTCAGATTCTGGTGGAATTTTGGTGGGTGCTATGTCGCATTAGCAAGACCCCCCAAGCACCAATACAGTGGAACCCCCCCACAAGTGACCCCATTTTGCAAACTACACCCCTCAGGGAATTCATCTAGGGGTATAGTGTACATTTCAAACCCCCAGGGGTTTCACCAATTTTGATACAAGTGGGCAGTGAACATGAAAAATTACATTTTTTTACACAAAAATGCAGTTCTGGCTCAAAATTTTTCATTTTCACAAGGAATGAAGGAGAAAAAGCACCCCAAAATCTGTGCCCCAATTTCTCCCGAGTACGGCAATGCCTCACATGTGACCAAAAAATACCAGTTGGGTGCATGGCAGGACTCAGAAGGGAAGGAGTGATTTTTGGATTTTGCAGCTCAGATTCTGGTGGAATTTTGGTGGGTGCTATGTCGCATTAGCAAGACCCCCCAAGCACCAAGACAGTGGAACCCCCCCACAAGTGACCCCATTTTGCAAACTACACCCCTCAGGGAATTCATCTAGGGGTATAGTGTACATTTCAAACCCCCAGGGGTTTCACCAATTTTGATACAAGTGGGCAGTGAACATGAAAAATTACATTTTTTTACAAAAAAATGCAGTTCTGGCTCAAAATTTTTCATTTTCACAAGGAATGAAGGAGAAAAAGCACCCCAAAATCTGTGCCCCAATTTCTCCCGAGTACGGCAATGCCTCACATGTGACCAAAAAATACCAGTTGGGTGCATGGCAGGACTCAGAAGGGAAGGAGTGATTTTTGGATTTTGCAGCTCAGATTCTGGTGGAATTTTGGTGGGTGCTATGTCGCATTAGCAAGACCCCCCAAGCACCAAGACAGTGGAACCCCCCCACAAGTGACCCCATTTTGCAAACTACACCCCTCAGGGAAATCATCTAGGGGTATAGTGTACATTTCAAACCCCCAGGGGTTTCACCAATTTTGATACAAGTGGGCAGTGAACATGAAAAATTACATTTTTTTACACAAAAATGCAGTTCTGGCTCAAAATTTTTCATTTTCAGAAGGTATGAAGGAGAAAAAGCACCCCAAAATCTGTGCCCCAATTTCTCCCGAGTACGGCAATGCCTCACATGTGACCAAAAAATACCAGTTGGGTGCATGGCAGGACTCAGAAGGGAAGGAGTGATTTTTGGATTTTGCAGCTCAGATTCTGGTGGAATTTTGGTGGGTGCTATGTCGCATTATCAAGACCCCCCAAGCACCAATACAGTGGAACCCCCCCACAAGTGACCCCATTTTGCAAACTACACCCCTCAGGGAATTCATCTAGGGGTATAGTGTACATTTCAAACCCCCAGGGGTTTCACCAATTTTGATACAAGTGGGCAGTGAACATGAAAAATTACATTTTTTTACACAAAAATGCAGTTCTGGCTCAAAATTTTTCATTTTCACAAGGAATGAAGGAGAAAAAGCACCCCAAAATCTGTGCCCCAATTTCTCCCGAGTACGGCAATGCCTCACATGTGACCAAAAAGTACCAGTTGGGTGCATGGCAGGACTCAGAAGGGAAGGAGTGATTTTTGGATTTTGCAGCACAGATTTTGGTGGAATGAATGGTGGGTGCTATGTTGCACCAATACAGTGGAACCCCCCCACAAGTCACCCCATTTTGCAAAGTACACCCCTCAGGGAATTCATCTAGGGGTATAGTGTACATTTCAAACCCCCAGGGGTTTCACCAATTTTGATACAAGTGGGCAGTGAAAATGAAAAATTACATTTTTTTAAACAAAAATGCAGTTCTGGCTCAAAATTTTTCATTTTCAGAAGGTATGAAGGAGACAAAGCACCCCAAAATCTGTGCCCCAATTTCTCCCGAGTACGGCAATGCCTCATGTGTGACCAAAAAGTGGCAGGACTCAGAAGGGAAGGAGTGATATTTGGATTTTGCAGCACAAATTCTGGTGGAATGATGGTGGGTGCTATGTCGCATTAGCAAGACCCCCAAAGCACCAATACAGTGGAACCCCCCACAAGTGACCCCATTTTGCAAACTACACCCCTCAGGGAATTCATCTAGGGGTATAGTGTACATTTCAAACCCCCAGGGGTTTCACCAATTTTGATACAAGTGGGCAGTGAACATGAAAAATTACATTTTTTTACACAAAAATGCAGTTCTGGCTCAAAATTTTTCATTTTCACAAGGAATGAAGGAGAAAAAGCACCCCAAAATCTGTGCCCCAATTTCTCCCGAGTACGGCAATGCCTCACATGTGACCAAAAAATACCAGTTGGGTGCATGGCAGGACTCAGAAGGGAAGGAGTGATTTTTGGATTTTGCGGCTCAGATTCTGGTGGAATGAATGGTGGGTGCTATGTGGCATTAGCAAGACCCCCGAAGCACGGTGAAATTATGAACCTAATATTCCATAGATGTGTGGTATATTTTAAAACACTCCTTTATACATAGGCCGGGTTTGTCGGGGCAAGTGTCACACTGGAAAATAGTTTGCTTTCTTATTCCCTTTTTATAGCAAACTTTGCACCTTTTTTGTGTCCTGCCCTTTTTTCCAGTGGAGGGGATTTCATCAGGAAAATGCTGCCCTGGTACAATACGGGGGCCAGTACTAGAAGTACTGGGGCCCTCTGCCTGCTGGTTCCCAAATATTAGGCCCTTTATGACTTCCTCTTGAAAGTGCATAAATGTCCCCCTCTGGCCGGTAGAACGGAATAGCACGTAAGCGTTATACAGTGCCATCTGGATGATATACACGGCCACCTTCTTGTACCAGATTTTTGTTTTCCGCAGGGCACTGTACGGCTTCAGTACCTGATCTGAAAGATCCACTCCGCCCATGTACCTATTGTAATCCAGGATACAATTAGGTTTGGAGGTGTGGGTACTGGTACCTCGTACAGGGACGGAGGTGGTACTGTCTCCGTGAATTGTTGTCAGTATAAGGACATCCCTCTTGTCCTTATATTTGACCAACAACATATTTTCGGTGCATATTCCCCTGCTTTCACCCCTTCTCATTACTTGGGCAATGTGCGTTTTTGGTTCTTGCGCACAGTACCGCAAGCTGCTGTACCTCTTGAACCAAGGGCCTTAAACAGGGGGATGCTGGTGTAAAAGTTATCCACATAGAGGTGATAACCTTTATCCAGGAAGGGGTGCACTAAATCCCAGACAATTTTCCCACTAACACCTACGAGGGAGGGGGGGCATTCTGGCGGTTCAATTCTTGAATCCTTCCCTTCATAAACCCTAAACCTGTGGGTGTACCCTGAGGTGCTTTCACACAGTTTATACATTTTTATGCCATACCTTGCCCTCTTACTGGGAAGGTACTGGCGGAATTTAACCCTTCCTTTAAAATGTATAAGGGACTCGTCGATACAAATAAATTTTTCAGGGATGTACACCTCTTCAAATTTGGCACTGAAATGATCAATGACCGGCCTGACTTTGAATAGCCGGTCAAAGGTGGGATCATCTCTGGGTGGGCACTGTGCATTATCGGTGTAATGCAAAAATTTAAGGATTGTCTCAAATCGAGCCCGGAGCATGGCCATACGGTACAATGGGGTGCTGTACAGAACATCTGTACTCCAATATTGCCTAATTTCTGGCTTTTTTACTATGCCCATATGAAACACCAGACCCCAAAACGTCATCATCTCTACTGCATCTACAGCCTTGGGGGCAGGTGGGGTGAGGGTGGGGTGAGGTGTCATCGTCACCGATGACCCCCCCATGCCCCCTGACGCCCGGCGGTGATTGACACCTGTGTTACCGAGCGTCTGATTCGCTGGTAACACAGGAAAACGCTGTGAATGGCTGTTCACACTGAACAGCCAATCACAGCGATCGCCGACGGGGGGGCGGCATCGCAGCCCCCCCTGGGCATGCAGGGACATGTCTGCTGTCAGGGACAGCAGACATCGTCCCTCTGTCACTGCGTCTCGAGACGCAGTGACAGTTTAAAGTCATGACGTACATTTATGCCATGTGTCGGGAAGTACCTCCCGGCCATGACGTAAATGTACGTCATATGTCGGGAAGGGGTTAAGTGACCCATATATAGCCTTATACATAGCCTATATATAGCCAATATACTGTACATCCGGCACAGCCACTTAGTTAAAAACTTTGCCGTTTCGGGTGCAGAACCCTGAAATGTTGGCGCCTTATGTGATCATCTCAATACACGTTATTTTGTGACATGAAGACTCTGAGTGCCACTGTTTATTTTCCAGCCTACAGTGCGTGCCGGGCCACCCCGGGTTGGGATCATTGGGTCGACCATAAGTTGGTCGACAGTCATTAGGTCGACACCGTAAGGTCGACATACTGGAAGGTCGACAGGGGTCTAGGTCGACATGGGTTAGGTCGACATTCAAAAGGTCGGTACTATCGTTACACTATTTTATTCTCCCACCACGCCCTAGTGCAGGGGTAGCCAACTCCAGTCCTCGAGAGCTACCAACAGTTAACGTTTTCCTTGTCTCCACACAGAATCACAAGTGTAGTATTTAGCTCCACCTGTGGATCTTTTAAAATGTGTCAGTCAGCTGTGCACCTGCGAGGTGAGCTGGAAAACGTGCACTGTTGGTAGCTCTCGAGGACTGGAGTTGGCTATCACTGCCCTAGTGGATTGTAGGGCATGAAATACCCTATATACGATGTCGGCACATGTTGGCTCAAAAAATAGTAAAAAAAACATGTCAAAATTATGACTGTCGACCTAACCCATGTCGACCTAACGCATGTGTTGACCTAGACACCTGTCGACCTTGTCCCGTGTCGACCTAGACCCCTGTCGACCTAAACCCATGTTGACATAGACCCCTGTCGACCTTCCAGTATGTCGATCTAACGGTGTTGACCTAATGACTGTCGACCATCTTATGGTCGACCGATCGACCGTATCCCGCCACCACTCCAGTATATATACAGAGGGAGCCACTCTCATTACAGTGGCTCCCATTGTGACATTCGCCAGCCACTAGCCAGCGCTATGTGCCAGAATGGGGAGTGCACACGCGAGTGGGGTCCGGCACTCCCAAAAATCATTAAAAGATTTGCCTGGTGCGGCACACGGACTGTCCAAATGGTCAATATAGGAGATGACTACTCCATAATGACAACATTTCAGTTTTTATTAACTGTTTTCAAGTCACAAATAACAAAATATAAACAAACAGACATACTGTACCTTATATACATAAGCAGTTCACCCATGCAAGTGAGGAAAGATGCGGCTGGGCGGGGATGCCGTCCTGGCAGCGATGACATCCATGCGTGTGCACGCAAGGATGTCTCAGTTAAAGAGTTTACCATCACCATGGCGACAAACGTGGAGCTGTAGAATCAATAATATTCACAGGGGCTGGCTGGCTGGCAACTTTTAGCCTGGGGGGCAAGTCAAGAGCACTGGCCCATAAGTAGCGCATAAGTGGCCCATAAGTAGCGCATTGTTAAATGCAGGTTTTTAATAAAAAAAAAAAAAATGTATTAATTAAAAAGAGATTAGGTCTGAAGTTGATTATATTATAAATACTTTATTATAACTTTTTCATAGCAAAATAATAAAACATAAATAATGCAGAAAAATGTGTAAAGATTTTTCTTTTAACAAAATATGCTCTCCTGCATATGAAAAGAACAGGACACCACAGTCTGCTCCCCTGGATAAATAAATAACAGGACACCGCAGGCTGCTCTCCTGCATATATAAAGAACAGGACACCACAGGCTGCTCTCCTGCATAAATAAAGAACAGGAAACCACAGGCTGCACCCCTGCGTAAAAGACAGGACACCACAGGCTGCTCCCCCTGTATAATAATAATGCCATGATGCCACAGGCTGCTCCCCCTGTATAATAATTTGTGTCATGGCATTACTATTATTATATTATACAGAGGGAGCAGCCTGTGGTGTCATGGCATTATTATTATTGTACAGGGGGAGCAGCCTGTGCTGTCATGGCATTATTATTATTATACAGAGGGAGCAGCCTGTGGTGTGATGCCATTATTATTATTATACAGAGGGAGCAGCCTGTGGTGTCATGGCATAATGCCATGACACCACAGGCTGCTCCCCCTGTACAATAATAATTATGACACCACAGGTTCCTCCCGCTGTATAATAATAATGCAATGACACCACAGGCTGCTCCCTCTGTATAATAATAATAATGCAATGACACCACATGCTGCTCCCGCTGTATAATATTAATGCAATGACACCACAGGCAGCTCTCCTGCATAAATAAATAACAGGACACCACAGGCTGCTCTTCTGCATATGAAAAGAACAGGACACCACAGTCTGCTCTCCTGCATAAATAAATAATAGGACACCACAGGCTGCTCTCCTGCATATATAAAGAACAGGACACCACAGGCTGCTCTCCTGCATAAATAAAGAACAGGACACCACAGGCTGCACCCCTGCGTAAAAGACAGGACACCACAGGCTGCACCCCTGCGTAAAAGACAGGACACCACAGGCTGCTCCCCCTGTATAATAATAATGCCATGATGCCACAGGCTGCTCCCCCTGTATAATAATTTGTGTCATGGCATTACTATTATTATATTATACAGAGGGAGCAGCCTGTGGTGTCATGGCATTATTATTATTATTATTGTACAGGGGGAGCAACCTGTGCTGTCATGGCATTATTATTATACAGAGGGAGCAGCCTGTGGTGTCATGCCATTATTATTATACAGAGGGAGCAGCCTGTGGTGTCATGGCATAATGCCATGACACCACAGGCTGCTCCCCCTGTACAATAATAATTATGACACCACAGGTTCCTCCCGCTGTATAATAATAAGGCATTATTATTATTGTACAGGGGGAGCAACCTGTGCTGTCATGGCATTATTATTATACAGAGGGAGCAGCCTGTGGTGTCATGCCATTATTATTATACAGAGGGAGCAGCCTGTGGTGTCATTGCATAATGCCATGACACCACAGGCTGCTCCCCCTGTACAATAATAATTATGACACCACAGGTTCCTCCCGCTGTATAATAATAATGCAATGACACCACAGGCTGCTCCCGCTGTATAATAATAATGCAATGACACCACAGGCTGCTCCCGCTGTATAATAATAATGCAAAGACACCACAGGCTGCTCCCACTGTATAATATAACAATTGTAATGCCATGACACAAATTATTATACAGGGGGAGCAGCCTGTGGCGTCATTGCATTATTATTATACAGAGGAAGCAGCCTGTGGTGTCATGGCATTACTTTTATATTATACAGGGGGAGCAGCCTGTGGTGTCATAGCGTTATTATTATACAGAGGGAGCAGCCTGTGGTGTCATGGAATAATGCAATGACACCACAGGCTGCTCCCGCTGTATAATAATAATGCAATGACACCACTGGCTGCTCCCTCTGTATAATAATAATGCAATGACACCACAGGCTGCTCCCGCTGTATAATATAATAATAGTAATGCCATGACACAAATTATTATACAGGGGGAGCAGCCTGTGGCGTCATTGCATTATTATTATACAGAGGGAGCAGCCTGTGGTGTCATGGCATTACCTTTATATTATACAGGGGGAGCAGCCTGTGGTGTCATGGCATTATTATTATGCAGAGGGAGCAGCCTATGGTGTCATGGCATAATGCCATGACACCACAGGCTGCTCCCCCTGGACAATAATAATGACACCACAGGCTGCTCCCCCTGTATAATATAAAAGTAATGCCATGACACCACAGGCTGCTCCCCCTGTATAATAATTTGTGTCATGGCATTACTATTATTAATAGTAATGCCATGACACAAATTATTATACAGGTGGAGCAGCCTGTGGTGTCATTGCATTATTATTAATATACATGAAACAGCACAGCAGATATGTCGTTTTAGATGTTAACTTACTACTGTGTTTTATCCTCGACCAGGCTCCTCCTGTCCTGCTGCGGCTCCACAAATTTCAGTTCCCCTCTCTGCGGCCTCCTGAAGCGTCCCCCACGAGTTGTTCTGCGGGCGGCCCCAGCCTTCCTCCAGTCTCTGAGTGCAGACGCGTGGGTGGGAGGCGTCAACGTCATGACGTCCCCACCACACCCAGCGTCTGCCGACTGCCACTGCCGCTGGGGATAAGGGAACAGGCTGCCGGCCGGAGCCCTCCTCCACGTAGCCGTGGAGGCCGGCGGCCATGTTCCTGTGGCCGCAAACATCATTTAAAAAACCACAGGAACATGGCCGCTGGCAGTGAAAAAAAAAAACGGCAATGCGGCATCGGACACGGCCGCGGCGGCGCGGCCCGCAGCACACCTGCCAGAGCGGGGGAAAGATGGCACCCTGCCCCCCGGCCCAGCCCGCCCCTGAATATTCATAACCATAACACTGAAAAACGACTCTACAATACAGTAGCATTTATCAGCACACGCAGATTATCTAAAGCAAGCATATGAAATGCTATCATTTAAACCTTTAGGCGATACCACATCTAATTTATGTATCCATTTTGCTTCACATTGAACCAATTTAAGTGAATGATTGCCTCCTCTAATTGAGGGAGGAATTGTATCAATGATACGGTACCGTATAGAATTTAAAGGGTGTTTAATTTCCGCAAAATATCTGGCTGCTTGCTCATGCCAGCAACCAGCACCTTGCGTATAACTGAGCGATGGGCCGTCATACGCTCTTTAATTTTACATTCAGCTTTTCCCACATATGATAATCCACGTGGACAACTTGAAATTGGCTGTAATTTAGAAAGATCGGTTTTGACCAACCAATCTTTTAGATCTCTCCCTCTAGAATAGCAGGGCAGGAGGGCTGTTGCCCCGAAGGGTAAATTTTTGTCTGTTGACAAAATTGGCCAATATTTATTGGGAATAGAATTGATCTCCAAAGACGATTGATTACATTTATTGGTACTTGTGGACAATTACAGCTCCCACGATGTGCATCGTATAGCAAAAAATCGCATCGCATGCGATTTGATCGCATGCGTTTTTTAACAGAAAAGCATCCAAATGCATTGAAATTAGTATAAACATGTTCAATGCCCCCCAAACGTCATTTTTGAGGCTGTACCACCCCCACTATCAATGCGAACCCGAAGCGTGGCGAGCGCAGCGAGCCCGCGAGGGGCGGCGGTACGCGTCCTACGACCTTTTCATACCCCCACTATCCACGTCGGCGTGGAGTTGAGAATAGAAAGTGTGGCGAGCGCAGCGAGCCACCGAGCCCGAAGCGTGAGGAGCGCAGCGAGCCCCGCGAGGGGACACGGATACCTTCACAGGTATCCGCGTCCCCTCGCGGGCTTCACAGGTGTCCGCGTCCGCTCGCTGCAAAAATCGTATCCAATCGCATGCCACTATATATGGCATGCGTTGGCATGTGATGGGAGCCGTGATAATCCACAAGTACCCATTTATTGACCCAAGGTAATTTTTTTGTGATTTCTGCGACTTTAGGTTGTTTCAGCAATAATGTGCGGTCCACTTTGAATGCTGTTTCTTTAGCCTGTTTTAAGGAATATAAAGAGAATAACCCCAATGCAGGAATTTTTCAATGAGGTAATTAATCTGTTCTACAGAAACTTCTCTGTGGCTGTTAATCCTAAGGATGAGAAGCATTTGTGAGTAAGGAAGACCTTGTTTAAGGCTCCTGGGATGAAAACTGGTTGCTAGCAACAGTTAATTGCGATCTGTAGGCTTACTTTATACAGTGGTGACCAAGGAATTACCATCTACGTTGATTTTCACATCTAAAAAAATGCAACTAGTTTTCACTTAACGAATATGTGAATTTAATTGGACTGGTCGACTGGTTATAGTTATCAATAAGCATGGAGAAAGAAGGCGTGGAAGGCCATATGATGAACAAGTCATCAATGTAACGTCCAAAAAATGCTATACAGTATGTTGCATAACATCCTGGTTACTGTAAAAGAAATCTTCCTCAATAGCAAACATGACCATATTTGCATAGCTCAGAGCTGAGCTAGAGCCCATAGCACAGCCCTGAGCCTGCAGATAAAATTGCTTATAATATAAGAAAACATTGTTAGACAATACCAATACTAATAAATTGACCATAACATTAGTCTGCTCTAGTGGCCTCTAACCCAAATGCATGGGGAATTGACGTATATAAACTGACAATGTCTAGGGCAATAAGCCAACATTCCTCTGGTACAGACTGTATTAATTGCAATTTAGTCAAAAATCACCAGTATCCAACAGAAAACTGTTTGAATAAAAAGACTGCTGGTTGAAATAATGAACCCCGGGCAGCCATGATTGGCCGATCTGGAGGTGTTGTTAAGCTCTTTTGAATTTTGGGGATTGTGTAAAATAATGGAACCAAAGGAAACTCAGGAATCAAAATGTTAAACATGTCTTCCGAAATGAGTCCTACTTGCAAAGCTTGTTGCAGAGAACTAAAGTCCGTCTGAAATGTGGTGTAGGGTCCTTAGTGAGAGTAGTATATACACCTCGATGAGACAGCTGGAATTCAGCTTCACATCGATAATCTTGGAGGTCCTGTAAAACCTCCTTTATCTGTGCTTGAATAATAAGATTTAGATTTTCTGACAATGACTTCAAAGCTGTTCTCTCTAATACTGACAGGTTAGGATGGATGGCAGGTATTGGATGCTTTTTTGAAAAAAACCTATTGATCTATAATACAGAGGTATGTTTTTATACTAGGATTGTAGGATACAGGATCAAAAGATGAATCAGGTTGAAATTGCTTCAATTGAGATGGCAACGGTAAGGATTCTGTGTCTGTAGACTTTGGAGGTTGTTAGCGAAGAATTATTTGAGCTTCAGGTTATGTTGTAAATTATATTGTTCTATATTCCACTGGAAGCTATCAAAGGAAACTGGTGGTACATAAGAAAGGCCTTTAGAGAGAAGACAGGTTTCTCTTGCTGATAAATCGTACGATGAGAGATTACAAATTACACATTCCTTTCCAGAGGAGGTTTTCTTACACAAATTTTGCGCGTGGATGACATCTTGATTTGGCAGTCGCTCCTAAAGAGACCCTATCTGTAGAAGGGCAGTCCAAATCTGTACTGGAACTTGAGGAACCGAGTCTTGATCAGTAATTTTGATCAGTCTGGGGAAGGTCTGAGGAATCTTGTTCAGTAATGAATGAATGAGTGATGAGTAACTCACTGCCAGTTATGGACTGTGAGAGTGGTGCCAGAATGGGATGTCAATTTCCAGCAACAGATTTTGTAGACTAGGAGCAGAGGATAACAAAACCACCTCCAGTAAGCAAAGGTAAGAAGAAGCAAGTGTATTGTACAATCATTAAGGATGGTGGGATGCTGCTTCTTATTTTAAGGTAGGTGACACAAAGAGTATGCACATAGCCTTTCACAGCCTTGAATTTGGCAAAGCCAGCGAGAGTAGGACACAATGGGCTGATTCAGCATGGATCGCTAACCAGAGAAAAAGCAGTTCACTGCAAGCAAAACGTCCAATAAAATATTTGGGAATGCATCGCATATCGCTATGCAGTCACATATATATTTGCAAATCCTGGAACATCCACGAGTACCTACCATCTGTGCAAGTGGTGAGTAAGTCTGAGGCTTCCACTAATCTGTGATTGAGACAGGCTGGCAGTGGTCAGTACTCAGTGGCGTAACTCCAGCTCCCACGGTAGCGGGGAGGCGCTGTGTAAGTGTGGACACCGTGGGGCTGCGGGGCTATTGTAACGCCGCCGCCACAGACCCGGCTCTCTCTTGGCTTCGTTTGGTGCTATGGAGACGGACCATCATAAAATGTCCACCCCCATATAGCAGACAGTTCTCAGAAAGAAAGAAAGAGACTCTCTTTTTGTTGGGGCACTCTTGTTATACAATATGATTGTTATGATGGTGTTCAGTCAATTAGAGGGTTGTATAAATCCTAGGAATCTGAGTGGTAATATAGTGTTTATTGGGGTGTGGGGGAATTCTCTTGTGGATTTTTTTTTTTGTAAAACTTAGCTTTTATTAATTCTTTATAAAATAACTCTATACATTACATACATAAATACATACATACATACATACATACATACATAAGGACACACAAAACATATAATATTTACACTTCTTAAAAGAAAACCTTTCAGGGTATGAATTTATGTCCCCTTGCTTGGGTAGGATAAATTGTATAAGTTTATTCATCAGAATAGAGTTCAGTAGAAAAATCTACTACAAATATTTGCGATAATTAGAGCAATGAAGAAAAATAAACATGTAGCAAATTTGGTAAATGATACTATGTATTCAAATGATCTATTAGAGATACATAGGTTGCCAGCACCTCTTTTATCAGTTGGTACCTGTCATTGCTCTGATGCCACTTAGATTGTTTACAATGGTTGATTCGTACTAATTAGCACTTGTTAATTGTAGTGGTCAGCTCCAGTGAGCTGACTAAAGGTAAGGTCACCAATTAATCAACCTTTTGAACAATCTATCTCAGTGTGAGAAAATTATGTATCCAATAAATCCTATCAGAAATAAAAGTGTCAACAATTAATAAGCACACAATTATGTTAATTGGTATAGGTAGCCTGCGAGAGTACTAATCGAATAATTGAAAATGTCGAGTTAAATAACCATTTAGTGTTTCTAAGTCCTCAGTATTCAAAAATCAATGGATAAGTCAATTTATCAGTGAAAGATATAAACAAACAAAAATCGGCTTTTATGTATCAGGCAACCGTCTGGTAAGGTAAGGTTTCAAAGTATAGATTAAAGCCTCCCGGGTGTATCACTCCACCCAGATTGCTTTAGTTCCAATATATATACCTGGATAAAGAAGTGTAGGTTTTAGGTGGTCATAATAAAGTCTCCTTTTTATTTACTGATTTAAGCCATCCACTGCCAGCTGCCATCATATGGGTATGGGCTGATAGGTATTGTGGGCAAGCACTTCTGATTAAGGAGAAAGACAATTTGGGGATATAGTTATAGGCTGGTGTCTACTGTCTCCTGGGTGAGGAGGGCATCCTGATGCTGCTTAACAGAGCAGGGATTGCTCCAACCTCCACTCCAGAGATGAGAGTTTGCAGCGAGTAAAAAAGAAAGATAGACAGGACGGTGTTACCATTGCTCCTGTTGAGCTGCTGCCATCCATGTGCAGGTAATCCGCATTGGTGGATGGTGAGCAGCACCAGGTCAGGGTAGTGAAACCATTGAGTATAGTGAGCACCAAGATTCTGCCCTCCTCTGCATGCACTGTTACAGACAGGGAGAGAAGGTAAGAGGCAGGGAGACGGAGAAATACCTGGTATTAGGTGCGGGTATGCGTTTGTTCTATCATGTGCTGTGCTGCGGACGCAACCATGCACGGCGGTTTGGTCTGGACAATCGTTTCGCACCAGAGGGTTTTCTCGACATATGTATGGGTGTAACACTGTCCACTTCTTGGTGTTTAAATCAGAATGTTGTCACTGCCTGATAGGCTTATCCCAGAAGGAGGGCGGTTCTAGAAGGGGCGGGTTTTGTGGGAGGCTGGGTTGCCGTGTTCTGATGTGTATTGGGTCTGGCATAGCAATCCTCCCAGTTACACCATGCTGGGAAGGTGCTAAAGTCTGAGAGATAAAGTAAGGGCTTGACTTTGAAATGAGAAGGATGGTATAAGGGGCGGATTTGGTGGGAGGTTAGGTTGCCTTGATCCTATGTATGTTGATTCTGGCATAGCAAACTTCCCAGTTACATAATACTGGGAAGGTGCTAGAGTATAAGAGATAGAGTAAGAGCTTAAAAATGAAATGAGAAATGGGCAGTGTGAAATAGTGGTTATAATAATACTACTTGCCCAGAGAAAATGGTAATCAGAAAGGACAAATGATACGCGACAGTGATGATAGCATGGTACGGGAAAAATAAAGGGCGGTTTTTGATTTACTTAAGATAGGGTTAATATGAGCAAAACATATAAAAATTCAATTGGATAATTGCGGCATTTGGAAGTAGATGTGTTTGGCTGGTTGTAGGTTTTAGGAGATAGGATATAAATGGGGAGAATTAAAGGTTACTATTTATCAGCCTATTGTTGGATAATTAATAGTATGCTTACTTATATAGTAGTAATCTTAACCAATATTTTTTGTTAACACAGACATAGTTAATGAAAGTGGAAAGGATATTTATCACTTATAAGGGAGGAGTGGGTGAACAAGGGGATGTTGTATGGGAAATGGGTGATGGGAAATAAGATGAGGATAAAATTACTAGATGTGGAAGTAAGGGTTGACTGAATGAGTGAATATATTATGCATACAGATTGTATAACATTGAATAGTGGAAGTGAGAGTTAATAGGCAATTTAATAGAGGATTCATAGTGGGGTTCATAAAGAGATTATATACAGCAAAAATCCTTTAAGGGTTTATAGTCTGAGTTAATATTTAGTAGGAATTCATCTGATATAGGGACCATAACTGTTGTTTTCATTGAGTCCGTATGGGCTAACAGTATTAAGCTGAAAGATCCATTTACATTCTCTGCGGAGAAGCTCACATGTCAGATCACCTCCTCTGATGCCCAATCTAACGCATTCAAGAACAAATATTTTCAGATTTTTGGGAGATCCATCGTGTTTGAACATGAAATGTCTTGCCCTTCTGTGTGTCAGTGGTGGCATTTCGGATGTTCCCAACATGTTCCAGTAATCTGGTTTTCATTTTACGGCTGGTCATGCCTACATATCTTAAGCCACAGGTGCATTCCAAGCAGTAGACAATCCCCAATGTATCACAACTCATGAATTGTTGTATGGTGATCTTTTTGTTATAGCGGTTGTGGACAGAGTTCTTCTTGGCTATATGTTCACAGGCCTTACACTTGCCGCAAGGAAAGGTACCCTGTAATTTTGGTTTAATTTTGGGGGTCCGCTGAAAATGGCTTTTCACCAATATGTCCTTCAGCTTTTGGGTACATCTCCAGCTGAACTGGGGTCCTTTGTCCGTAATACTGTGTGAATCTTGATCATCTGTAGGATGGGACAGTGTTTATGGAAAATCTTCTAAAGGTCGTGCCATTGGTCACAGTAGTGAGTGATGAATCTTTTTGTGAATTCATCAGTATCTGCTTTATTCTTCGAGAAAACGAGATCATCTCTGTTTATCTTTAATGCCAAATGTTTGGCATTTTTGATTGACCTCTTGCTGTAACCTCTTTCTCTCAGTCTTTGTGTAAGCTCTAAACTTTGGATTTCAAAAGACTCTCTTGTTGTACAGTTCCTCCTCAGATGTAGGAATTCTCCTTTTGTGGAGGTTTTTAATGGTTGGTGGGAAGTGGGAACTTTCCTGGTTGGTTGTTTGATAAACGATAGATGTCCAGGTCGAGGAAAGTAATATGATCCATACTGATGTTGTAGGTCAATTTGAGATTGAGTTTATTATCGTTAAGTTTGGTTATGAATTTGAGGAGGTCTTCTTGTTCACTCTGCCAGATCATTAGGATGTCATCTATGTATCTGACCCAGGAGATGACATTGGATGTGTATTCTTCGTTGGCCTCTGAGAAAACAAACTCTCTCTCCCACCATCCGAGGAACAGGTTGGCATAGGTGGGTGCACAAGCTGCACCCATTGCTGTTCCTCGGATCTGTAGGAAGTACTTATCATCAAATGTGAAATAGTTTTTATTGAGGATAAATTCCAACAGGATGAGTAGAAATTCTCCAAATTTGTCCAGGCTTTTTGTAGTTAGAAAATATATGATGGCATGAATTTCCAGGTTGTGTTCAATGCTTATATAAAGGGATTCGACATCAAGGGTCACCAAAAGTTGATCCTCCTCCAATTGAACATCATGTATTCTGGCCAGTACATCCCTAGTATCCTGTACATACGAGGGTAATGTATGTACATTATATCTGAGGTGTTTATCTAGGAAGATACTTGCTTGTTCTGATAGACAACTTATCCCTGAGACAATGGGTCTGCCCGGGGGATTTTCCAGACTCTTGTGGATTTTGGGAAGCATGTAGAACGTAGGTGTTTTTGGGTATTCAATTGAGAGGAATGTGTGTTCTGATTTCAATATGGTGCCAGATTTGTAGGCTTTGTTAATCATTCTGTCATTTTGCCTTTTATAATTGTCAGTAGGGTTGAAAAGTATCTGACAATAACATGATTTATCCAACAGTTGTCTGTTTGCTTCACGGGTATAGAGGTCTTTGGGCCAGATGACTATATTGCCCCCTTTGTCCGAGGGTTTAAATATGATATCTTCCCACGTACTTATCTCCTTTAAGGTCACTCGGTCTTGTTTGGTCAGGTTTGAGTGGGTTTGACTCCTTCTGTGGGTTTGCAAGAACAGCTGGTGTTATGGTTTTCGCCTGGGCTCTGGGTGATACGACAGCTGGCAGGAGGAAAAAGGTCAGGCGTGAGCCCGCAGCTGGGACCGCTGTTTAGAACGGCCACAGCGAAACCTACACTGACTCTGTTGAGTCCCCCGGGCAGATGAAATACCCCTGCAAGTGCTAGGCTTCGCCTGTAGCCGCCGCGTTCGACAGAGCCAGTTAGGCCGACTCTGACCCCGATGCAGCCAGGTGTTAGGTAATGACAAGGGGTGAGCAATCGCCAGGGGGTAGCTCAAAAGGATGATCTGGCTAAAGGACCTAGCTGGAAAAAGACCCCTGACAACCGGCACCAGGCCAAGGACGGGAGTTGCGACCCAGTCGCAGACACAAGAGATACAATAGGGAATCTCGGAACAGGGGCACACCAAGGCAAGTGATTCCCCAAAACCGGTTGCAGATGGAAAGGGAAACACCCCTGCCTGATGGAAGCTAGGGTGACAGACAATAACAAAACAGGAGGAACAGCTGGAAAAATGACACAAAGGAATAACGACGGACCCACAGCGGGGAACAGCCACGGCGGGCAAATGAATAATAAAAGATAGAACCACCGGGCTCCAAAGGAGCACTTACGTGACCCACAGGGAGAAGAGGGAAGTGGATCAGGCGCAGGCTCTGGCCCAGGACTGGATGACACACCAAGCAGACTTGGAAGTAGGAAACCAGGAGAGCACTGGAATTTCCAAAGGAGAACAGCAGGAACCAGAAAGCTCCGTGGTCCGGGTATACAGGCTGATGCTACAGTGAGCAATGAGCTGCAGAGGATAAATCCTGAGATCCAAACAGCAGACGGAACAGGGAACCAGGTAGCGAAGCTGAGAGCTGACAGAGAGTTCTCTCCACAGGAAGCAGGAACTAAACATAGGTTAACAGGAAGCTAGAAGCTGACAGAAACTGAGGCTATCACTGGCAAAGTACTGCAGGTGAGCCTGCCCTATAAAGGGCTCAGGTGATTAATTACACCTGAAGATTCAGGGAGCTCCCAGGCTAGTGCTTGATTAGCTTAATTATCTCACAGCCAAGTGAATAAATTAAGCTCCCAGAACACAAAGCTGTAATGGCAACAGACCTGCCACTGGAGGCCACCAGTGAGTCAAAATGCCAAACAGAAACTGACAGAAAACAAAACAGACTGGTTCCTGACACTGGTCCATATCCCTCACGACCATGTCCATGAAGATCTTAATTTCTGGACTCAAGTTTTCCTGCGGCATTACTGTGCTCTTTTTTTTACAGATGGGTCTTGAGAATCTAACTTTGTCCTTAATCAGGTAGAGGATCTTGGAGGTCCTCCAAGATTCCTACTTACTGTAGGTCTTGTTTAGTGAAGGTGTTGGCATCATATATATTCAGGTGGATTATTGTAATTTGTTGATGTTGGGTTCCGATTAGCAAAAAAAAATTTAAGAACGAGTTTACGCCTGAATAGACAGAGATCTTTCTCACAGATAAATATATCTTAAGTAAAATCAAAATCCACCCTTTATTTTCCCCGTAGCATGCTATCATCAATGCCATGTATCATTTCTCCTTTCTGATTACCATTTTCTCTGGGCAAGTAATATTATTACAGTATAACCACTATTTCACAGTGCCCATTTCTCATTTCAGTTTTAAGCTCTTACTCTATCTCTCATACTCTAGCATCTTCCCAGTATTATGTAACTGGGAAGACTGCTATGCCAGAATCAACATACATGGGATCACGGCAACCTAACCTCCCATCAAACCCGCCCCTAATACCGTCCTTCTCATGTCAAAGTTAAGCTCTTACTTTATCTCTCATACTCTAGCACCTTCCCAGTATTATGTAACTGGGAAGTTTGCTATGCCAGAATTAACATACATGGGATAACGGCAAACTAACCTCTCACCAAACCCGCCCCTTATACGTCCTTCTCATTTCAAAGTTAAGATCTTACTTTATCTCTCATACTTTAGCACCTTCCCAGTATTATGTAACTGGGAAGATTGCTATGCCAGAATCAACATGCATGGGATCACGGCAACCTAACCTCCCACCAAATCCACCCCTTATACCATCCTTTTCATTTCAAAGTTAATCCTTTACTTTATCTCTCAGACTTCAGCACCTTACCAGCATGGTGTAACTGGGAGGATTGCCATGCCAGACACAATACACATGGCAACCCAGCCTCCCCAAAACCCCGCCCATTCTAGAACCACCCTCCTTCCGGGATAAGCCTATCAGACAGTGACAACATTCTGATTTAAAGACCAAGAAGTGGACAGGTTCACACACACACATCTGTTGAGAAAGCCCTCTGGTGTGAAACGATCGTCCAGACCAAACCACCGTGCATGGCGGCATCCGCAGCACAGCACATGATAGAACAGATGCATACCCGCACCTAATACCAGGTATTTCTCCGTCTCCCTGCCTCTTACCTTCTCTCCCTATCTGTAACTGCGCATGCAGCACGGGAGGGCAGAATCTTGCCACTCACTATTACTCCAGTGCGGCGGGCTCATGGACCACATTCCCCAAGATACCTTGCGCCGGAAGTCACGTGACTTCATACACAAAGTATCTTGGGGAATGTAGTCCGGGAGCCCACCGCACCGGAGTAACATAACGGACAAATGAAAAGGAGTATTAATATCCGCAAGAGACAATGGGGTAGCAGACGCTATCTGGACCTTGAGAAAGATTCACCCGGAGTTGAAACACATTGGTCAGCGGAGCGGAGTGTCAGCGGTGATTGGGATAAAAGACTGCCGGAGACCTGCGAGGTTGTGACAAGTGATTTGCCCCGGGACAAACCATAAGCGCACATAGAACTGCCTCACCAGTTCTACAGACTCTGGTAATTCTAAAAACCTGATCATTAATGAGCCCCTGATTGTTATACATGTGCAATATATGTTTTATCTGTGAACTTGTTTGTTGCTTGTGCAATTAGAAACTGGGAGTAGACTGTGATCTGCACTAGTGACAATTGTCATTTTGATTTTATACATAAAGGATTTTTAACTGTACTTCACTATAGTTGGTTATTTTCTCTCCATACATGGTACAAATATCACGCCGTCTATGTGAGAAGTTACAAGTTTGAACGAAATCAACGCCTAATAAAGTGATGTATTAATTTTGTATGCACTATGAGAGTTATATAGTATGTTCCAAGAATACGGTAAATTTTGTCAAGTTTGCACTAAATATAAAGGGACACGCAATTAAACAGCAAACCATTTCCCATTTAAATTAAGTAGCAAACTTGCCGGCATCATACCGGCTCCATATTCTGAGAACCTATTACATAACCACAATAGGAAAGATTTATTATGTTGTCATTGAACTAGCTGTTGTTTTTTGGACCGATAGTGTGCATATGCGCGTGCGCAGTCGCATTTCTGAGCATGTGCATACACCGGGTGCGTGTGGCCATGGTGAACAGACTGTTTGCCAGGTGCATGCACCCGAGATTGTGGGCATGGGGTGGCAGCATATAGTCGCACCCATGGGAACGCCCAGCATTTCATGGACGTTCCCATGAAAACGCTGGACATTCTGATGGAAATCACCCTGTGACGTGGGTGCCGGGGGTGGGCAGCTGACATCATCAGGCAGGCAGCTGACATCATGAGGCAGGCAGGCAGCTGATGTCATCGGGCGTCAGCTGCCTGTCCACTTTCTCCCGAATGTGCATGCATATCTAAGTGACCTGAGAGTCGCTTTAGATATGCGTGCAGTCACCACATCATTCCATGGTCGGCAACCATCGAAAGATGTGGGAGTTTTCCCCCGGCCTGTGAATACATGTTTATATTAAACATCAATTCACATGCCAGGCGAAAGAACCCTGCGTGCGAGGGGGGGGACGGGGGGACGGGACTCACAAGGCTGTGAATTTATAGCCTTGGGAATCAACCAGAATAACCCCCTTTGTCCATTAAGCTGGGTACACACTATGCAATATTCTCTGTCATGTTATCATTAACGATGTCCCTTGAAACCCTGGAGCTCCAGAATCAATGATATAGTGCATACACACTGAAAGAGTTAACAAACGATAAACTATAACAATATATTGTTTGTTTAACCAGTGACCATCTTGTTTTAGGAAATTATAGTTATCGTTCACACTGCATACACATTGAATGATATGCACCTGATCATCAAGGACCTAGGCAAAATTTCACTGACAGAGGGGATTGCTAATTACCTGCGGGAGCGTGCATCAGTACTGATATACTAGTTATACACTAACCGATATGCACGATAATATCGTTAATGAGATTTTTATCATGCATGTCGTTAGAAATGATCTTATAGTGTGTACCCAGCTTTAGCTTAAGAATTACAATACAAGTACTGATCAATGACAGACTGCAGCATTTTACTATAGAACTACCCCACATATATTACATCTACTCCTTACACCAGAGACTGTATAATACAGTGCAGTGGGAAGGGTTATTTGCATGCCAACAGCACCAAATGCAACCTACACACATTCATACACAGCTGCCTATAGTAATATTCCTTTCTTTCCTCTTACAAAGCTCCTCTCACAGTACAGTACAAGCAGTGCCAACAGCCATGAAACACCTCATATTCCAACAACTGATCAGAGCTAGCCCCCTTTACCCAGCTGAACGTCAGGTGGCGCTGTGGCTTCCATCTCCTGAGATCTCTTTCTCTCTCGCGCTGCGCTTACGGACACGCCTCCTGTGTAGAGTTCTACTGGAGACAGAGGACTGCTCGGCCAATCGGCGCGCCGGGTCCAACAGAGCCTGTGTGACGTCAGGAGACGGGAGTCTGGGCCAACAGCCGCCGCTTTTTCTCCCCGGAGCAGAGGGCGATGTGCGCCGGACGGGCGGCTTTGGCTGCTGGGGTCGCGGGCATTTAGACAAGGACAGTAGAGGAGGAATAGGAGCGGCCGGGTGTGCGCGGTGAGTGCTGGCTGGCGGGCATGGAGCCGCATGCGGCATGTACTGGGTTAATAGCAGCCGTGTGCTGGGCTGGGGGGCTGGGGGGCAGGGAAGCAGACGGGGGATGTAGGTGCACAACTAGAGGGAGCTGGCTCTGCCCAGCACCAGCAGTACATGTGATTATTGATTGCATGGAACTAATGTGTGACTTTGCATAAGTGCATTGTGCAACCTCCCCACAAGGGTACTTAACCATTGCATGGCTTCTGCAGCTAGGCTTATGTGTATTGGAGATAGATCTGTTTAGTATTTATCTGTTTTCTGTAGGATTGCAGTTATTATACTTATACTATGCACATGTTTGTTTAGAAATTGCATTAATTACAACTTTATGCTCAAATCCTTTGATAATTACTCTACATGGAGTTCTAACTTTTTTTTTTGTTATCATTTAGTCATTTAATTTTTTATTAAGTAAATATCAGTTTTAAAACCAGGAGAAATTTGATAACCTGCAAATAACATGATTTTTTTTTTATATGAATGTGACAAATTACATTAAACAAAATTATTTGTTTTTCACAGTACAATACATTTTTTGTGTTACTTAAGGATTCACACACAATCAAGGCTTCCATCTTGATGTTTAAATATTATTAATATAATGAACTCTTCATTGAAGAGTTTCCAACACTGAATATTAGCTGACTATTTTTTTTATGTCAGCCTACTGGAAGTGGTGAATATACACAAACAGTGTAATTTAGCAATGCAAGACGTTCTTGCTAATTTCACCAGTGTGGGATAACTACAGATTGTGTATTTGATGTTGGTATTACATGAACAAGATGTTAGAAATTGCAAACAAGTCTTAAATGTAGTAATATTCCCGCTTTGTAAATAACGTGAACTTTAAATGACTTGATTGACACCACTTATTCATGCGTGCTCACAATTCTTTGGGAAGCCAAAAAATAAAATCCATTTGATGTAGTACCTACTGCATTTATATATGTATTTAAATCCTTATTTAGCTAAATTGGCCTCCTACTGAATGTCAAATATGTCATACACCATGAGATTGTCCAACCAAATAGTTGGCTTTTTTTAATAAAAATCTGGTAAGATATAGGAACAAATGACAAATCAATCAGATTTTGCCAATTTGTCTGAATGCCTGTTTGTACGTTTGTCAGTTTATATGAGCAAGTGTTGGTTGTCATTTGCTCCCATACATTAACAGATTTTCCATTTCACCAAGCCAACAATTTGGTTGGCTGCACAGATAATCTTAAAGTATATGGGGAACTTTAGATTAGACTTTGAACAGTCACTGTAAATGTAAAAATTAAGTCCAACTAGTGGACATAACTGGAGATGCCTATTGAACTTGTGTTATATAGATTGTAAGCTTGCAGCAGGGCCCTCCTACCTCCAAGTCTGTCTGTTGTTACCCAGTTTGATTTATCACTATCTACAATTGTAAATCGCAACGGAATCTGCTGCGCTATATAAGAAACTGTAAATAAAAAAAACAATTGGGGATAATACAGAAACAGTAATAGGTGGACTGGGATAAGCTGCTCTGTGCAGGTGTCTTCATAGTGGCTCAGAAGGTTCCTGCAACATGAATATTGTGTATTTATCTAATATTTACATTGGATGTTAATGGATTTATTATTATTATTTATGTTTTAATTTTATCTCTTTCATTGCTTGGCAATTTTCACACTTTTTTGACAAATTCACTTGCCAAACATATTTATTCATCATAATGACATGTAATGTTTACCTTTTTTATATAGGAAATCTTTTTTTTGGTACTTGTTTCCTAGAACGGCCACAATCGTTACTAAACGTGTACCTTAGGTTAAGGTACACGACTAACGTGATGGACCCGATTTTCATTGAAATCAGGTCCATTTTGCCGGCAAAGGCAAAATCGCGTTGATCGCGTCGGTCGCTTGCATTAACATGGCACACGACGCGACCAACGCGTTTTTGCCATAGAGTTCAATGTTAAAATATTTTTAGCGTTGATCGCGTCGGTCTTGTGCCATTATAATGGCACAAGATGTGATGGACGCGATTAACCACATTTTACATAGAAAACAATGGGAAATGGCCCAATCTGGGCCATTTCTCATTGTATATGCCCCCGTCATGGCTATTAATTAATGCCCCCCATTGTGAACGGCACCCCACGATTGACGCCAACCTGAAGCTTGGCGAGCCCGCGAGGGGTGGCGGTACGCGTCCTCCGACCTTTTTTTATACCCCTACTATCCACATGGCCGTGGAGTTGAGAATATAAAGTGTGGCGAGCCACCGAAGCGTGGCGAGCGGACGCGTATACCTGTGAAGTTATGCGCGTCCCCTCGCGGGGCTCGCTGCGCTCGCCACGCTTTGGGCTCGCCACACTTTATATTCTCAACTCCATGCCGACGTGGATAGTAGGGGTATGAAAAGGTCGGAGGACGCGTACCGCCGCCTCTCGCGGGCTCGCTACGCTCGCCACGCTTCAGGTTGGCGTCAATCGTGGGGTGCTGTTCACAATGGGGGCATGTGAGCCATCAGGGGGGTTAAAATTGGGGTCTGGGGACAATTTTACAGTGAATCCAATGTAAAATAGGGTCCCAGGGACCCTATTCACATTTGAATCAATGTAAAAATCGGGTCCATCGCGTCGGTCGCATCGCATGCGATTTGGTCGCATGCGATGTGATCGACGCGATTTTTCCGACCCAATCAAAATCGGTGTGTCCGTTCTAGGAAACAAGTACCTTTTTTTTTTTTTTTTTTTTTTTTTTTTTTACACAACATTTTTTATTTTAATTTATATAACAAATGTGAGCGAAGCTGGCAATTTTGGGGGGATATTTGAACATCTTTCAGAGATGCTGGCACTCAAAGGGTTAACTCTTAAATTGTGTTTGGGCTTAAAGGTTTTTAAATATTTAGTCACAAAATCATTCCAATGATGCCTGAGGGATGCTGGGAAATGCTGTGTTATCCAACATTCCAGAATATCTCATACATGCTGCATTGGGTTCCAATTTGGTACCTGAAATGGCCATGACTTGTGTAAAGCACAATTTAAATTATTGGGGGAAATTTTAAACCTGTGGAAGGTGATAATGCAGCAGCCAACTGGCTTCCAACTGTCCTCTTTCAAACCCAGACTGTAACTTTACAGTTAGAAGCTGATTGACTGGTGCGTTATTACCGGCCACTTTATCACTTAACCAGGCTTAATACATCATCTGTCCCATTCTGTGGATGCTTTGTCATGTTGGATGAATCTGCTCTAGTTAGGAAAGAAACTTTGCAGTACAGGTGAGAAACTGTACCATGAAGTAGAGGTTACCAATACCATTGTGAAGAAATGGCTGCACTTAAACCGAGACACACAAAACTCACAAACTTTGCCATAAACTGAGTATCCTGTTGCCTACTGTTTATATCATGTGTTGCCGTTCTTGTCTACTTATATCTATCTGTGTCTCTGTATATAGTATAATGAGTAATGTATATATGAAGGTCCCAAATCAATGGTAAAAATCCAAGTCTGGCCCCTTGACTCGGGGCTTTTGAGTTCAATAAGGATTAATAAGGAGATAATTATTAATAATTTAAGAGTTTAATAAGGATTTCAATAAATGATAGTCTACAGTTTGTGAATTTAAACAGGATAATTTTTCTGAGTCTTTAATCTTAATGCGGTGATTCTTTATGGATATTGGTTTGATTATTTAATTATTTTCTTCGCAGGGGATGTACACCCTTACTGCCCATTTACTGACTCCTGTGCAACCTCCACATTTTGCCTTTCAGAAAAAAAACAGGAAGAAGTATAATATAAATTGAGGTAGGTATCCTGCTATCTTGTGTCTCAGTACATGGTGCCATGGATTGTTGGTAATTTGGTGGCCAATGTAGTTGTGGACACAGAAGGGATTCCTGTCCATTACCACATAACCGACCCTAAGGATGAGACTCTTGGCCTAGGGGTGCCATGAAAAAAATCTGATACTCTGGGGTGCCGTGACTCAAAAAAGTTTGGGAACCACTACTGTATTGTATTCTATCCCGAAACATGGCACATTGCCCAGTAGTACCCACTAGTATGTATGGGGATTCTGGCTGTCATTTAGCAAGCAGACTAGCATGTACAGTACTATGAATAAGATGTTCTTTTAGTAAATCAAGTTTGGGAAAATTGGCAACTGATATGGATGGAATGCCAGGATGCGGAGTGACCTTGACTACTAACTCTCATATAATGCAGTGTTTAGCTAATATCGTTCTCTGTAATCCCCTCTAATTGCGAATTATTCCAAATTAATAAGGTCCTTGCATTAATGCACGATTGATTATTGGATCTTGCAACACTTTGCTGGCTTTTATTTGGAATTAAGCTTCTGGATTTGTTCTCATTATTCCAAGGACACTAACTAATTCGGATCACTCTCTCCAGACCTAACTCTCAGTATTTTTGGGATCCAAAATAATTTTTAATCCAAAGGATGATCAAACTGCATTTGTATGATATCTTTTATTTTTTTATTTTTTAATGTTTGATGTGAGTATTTCTAATAAATATATATTCATAACAATCCTATTTAATTATTCAACTTTTGCCTATGAGTGATTAGTGCTGAGAATGTGTACTTCTTCACTAGTTGTATCTTTTTATTTTCATGATTTACTCCATATTTTGCTGTAAAACAATTAGGACTAGTAATAGCTTTCTCTTACGGCCAGATGTATCAAGCTTCAAAAAGTGATGGAGCCAATCAGCTCCTACCTGCCATGTTACAGACTGGGTTTGAAAAATTACAGGTAGATGATGATTGCCTGGTTTTTAATCACTCTCCACTTTATCACTTTTTGAAGCTTGATACATCTGGCCCTTAGTAACTAAGCTACTGTGCTAACAACTGTGAAAAACAGAAAAGGAAGCACAATGGTCTGGGAATAACTTTCCGGAGTTTGTTACTTGTACCAGAACAAAAAAAATCCTTGGCAGACACCAAGCAATACATCTACGTCTTGTTGGTCAAGTTTTCACCTTACAGCAAGATAATGACCTGTAACCTATCTCCCAGCTTATGTCAAAACTACTTTCAAACAAGAACGAAGGCTCCAAATTATGGAACGGCCTGCACAGTCCTGTATACCGCATCAAGTTGGTTTTGGTTGAACTGGACACAAGCGTGAAAGCAAAGAAACCAACAATCATAACACATTTGTGCAAACTTCTACAACAGCGTTGGAACTTCCTGAGAAATATTTGATTTTCATTGTAGAAAAAATGCCACGGTTCTGCTAGGTGGTTATATGTACAAAATGTTACATGTAGATTAAACTTTTCAAAAATAAAATCAAACGATTTTTTTTCTCTCTCGATTTTGCTTGTGTCATGCTTTCATTTCACAGTCTACAGACATTTCACTGACAAAGTTTAAATAAAACTGGGGAAATGGGCTGTTCTAAATCTTTGACCTGTAGTGTATTCTGGCATTAGAGCTTCCCAATTTGTACTGGGTATGAAAGTATAGAAGTGTTAACCACCTAAAGATCTAGAAAAATACGTTACTTGTGCCATGATATTTTTTTTTAACATAGCTCCACCTAAGTGAGATTATAACATTTAGTTATTTTTATATAGCTTTCTTGTATTTTATCAGAAAATTCAGCATTATGATTAAATATAACACAGATCCCGGTTTTGCCTTAGTAGTGATGCCCACGGAATATTTGACTATAACTTAGACCAGGCCTGGTCAACCTGTGGCTCTCCAGTTAAACTAAACATCCCAGTAAGCTTTGCCACAGTTTTAACATTCCCTAACAGCTAAACTGTAGCAAAGGACGGGAGAGCCGTAGGTTGGCCAGGCCTGCCTTAGACGAAAGGGATGAAATTTAGTAGGATGAGAGATTTTGTAAGAAATCTCCAGTTTTTTTAAAGCGGCAATCATTTACATATCAAAATCAAACTGGTTTTGCAGGTTGATTATCCCTTATCCAGGGCTCTCAGCCAATCACTGGCTGCCCATTCATTTGTATGTGTGTTTTTTTGTTTTTTTTGGTGTGTGCACCTACTGTCTGGCTTCCCCTACCCGGCGCTCTGGTCCCCTTGCTGAGTTCACCACCCGCTGCATGCCCTGCCAGGCTGCCCCCTGGGGAGCTGTCAGGATGATTAGGTTAGACTTGTCGCCTTAATGTATAGGGGCCCTTAGCCCTGAAGAGTGGCCTCCATTAAATTTGAACCATTTGTAGATTTCAAAATGTATGTGTATTTTGTATGTCTCAAAAGATACTTTGCAAGCAAGTTTCTTAAACATCAAGATAATTCTATCCCTGTAGTTCTAGATTTGACAGATAATTATTGATCCAACGTGAATTACTAGAGAAGGCAGGGTGTGGTCACCTACTTCGTCATTATCTGATACAAGATCTGATACTCTAGGTTACTCTGTTACATTTTCCAAGTCAAGTGGATATATATATGCGTTACTGAGGGCACACCGCAGATCAGAAATCCTTGTGCCGTGGTGCTGCACGCAGGGATCATAGACATGTGTGGGAGGTATCGTGGCACTCTGATGGACTGGAGGAAATAATTGCTCAACAAACCAGGGGTGCGGCCAACGTTTTGGATTTTAATCCTTTATCAAGGCTAGAACAAACAAGAAATTACAGTACACTTGCCTAAATGCTCTGTGTCGTCCATGGCCCGCCTCTCTCCATGTGCCGGTGACCCTCCTTCACTTCCGGTCGGTTCCGATCACCTGTCAGAGACGTAATTGTCTCTAACATCCTGGTTCCCCGCAAAGCGTCAGTAGTAACCTAGCAACACTGCTCCGAGGAGTCCCAGGCAAAATAGAAACAGAAAAATAAACAAACCAAGTGACAAAGTTACATTGTTCTGTACTGATGCAGAATAGACTATACTGAAGGCAAAATAAAGCTGGAATTTCATGCACTGGATATCCACCTGACACAATTAAAGTAATGTATTCAATATTAATTGTTAATTTAACCCTTTGGGGCTGACGGTGTCTAACTTGTGGATCCAGTGCGGTTCTAATTGCAAGAGTCTCTTGCTTCGGTCTCCTCCTCTAAGATCATCTCTGGCTTGGTCAATAAAGATGTAGCGCAAACTGGAAAGTGGGTGTCTTTCACTGTTGAAATATCTTGCTACTGGTTGGTCCATGGATTTTTTGTTGTTGCTCAGGGCAGCCTTAATGGCTATTCTTTCTTTAAAAGTTCTAATAGTCTTTCCGACGTATCCCAATCCACAAGGACAGAAAATTAAATAGACGACAAAAGAGCTGGTACAAGTTAATGGGAATTTGATTTTCAATTTATAACCCTGATGCGGGTGATTTGAATGTTTTTGCTTGGATCATTGCATCACAGGTGGTGCATCCTGTACAGCGATAGCAACCACCAGGTTTGGTCTGGGTCCCATATGGTAATCTAGATGAGATATCAGTTGTAACTATCCAATCACAGATGTTTCTACCCCTCATGTAACATGTCATCAATCTTGAACTCTTGAGGGTTTTGAGATCTTTATCTTGTTGGATGGTTGGCCACAGATCTTTGGCTGTGGTAACAATCGACTCGTCAGCTGTTGTAAAGCACAAACCCTTCCAATCACATCTTCGTTGGAACTTTCAGGGGAACGTCTCTTTAAGGCCACCTCACGGGATACTCTGTTTTAACCTGTGTGTGTGTGTATGTATATGTGTGTGTATACATTTTTTTTTTTTTTAATGCTTATATATTAGCTAGTTCAGTAGTTACTTTGATAAACTGTTTCACCTAGTGGTACAGTATTTGTGCAGAATATACACCTTGTATTAATTTATCTGCAACAGCAGTTTTCAAACCCAGAGGGCCAGATGCACTAAGCTTCAAAAGTGATAAAATGGAGAGTGATAAACAGCCAGCCAATCAACGTCTATCTATCATGTTACAGGCTGGGTTTGAAAAAATGCCAAGCAGGACCTGATTGGCTGGCTGTTTATCACTCTCCATTTTATCACTGTTGAAGCTTAGTGCATCTGGCCCTGTGTGTCCCAACCATCTCAGCATGGGGTTGCTGACCCTCAGGCTGATAGCTCTCCTGATCTCTATCAGTGATCCAAGGAGTCTGAAAAATGTGTTGAATAGTTAGACCTGGGGTAGCCAACTCCAGTCCTCGAGAGCTACCAACAGTTAATGTTTTCCAGATATCCTCACAGAATCAAAGGTGAAGTAATTAGCTCCACCTGTGGATCTCTTAAAATGTGTCTGAGTAATAAGTGCACCTGTGCAGCAGCTAGGTTGTCTGGAAAATGTGAACTGTTGGTAGCTCTCAAGGACTGGAGTTGGCTACCACTGAGTTAGACAATATGACAGACTGGATGTAATGTAGATATATATAGTTCTACACTTAGAATGTGGTGATCACTACAGTATTTTGCTTGCACACAAAAGGGAATGGAACAAATGGGTAACCCAAAAAGAAAAGGTTTTGTTTTATAAAAGGTCAACTGTCAAAAATATTGTCTAGGTCAACTGCAAATGGTCGACAGGCAATTTTAGTAATGGATTGGCATGAAAATGGTTGACATATGAGAAGGTCGATTCAGAGCTAGTATCCCTTCTAAATTTCATACAGTTTGTAGCTCTCTTACAGCAGTGGAGTCCTAGCCAGTTTTGCCTTGTAATAGGCACTAGCCCTGGATTCTTCCTCCATGCCCTAGTAGATGGTAGGGCATGAAATTCCACCTGTGCGACATGGACAGTCAAACGTAGTACCGCGTCCCATCGCATGGCTCGCCATGCTTCGGGCACAGTGCCTCGCTGCGCTCGGCAAACTATTACATTCCCCCTCCATGTCCACTGGGATGGTAAAGTATGAACAAGTATGAAAGTATGAACAAGTTAAATGTCGGTATTTTGACCCGTTGGTCAATGGTTTAATATTTTGAACGTCAGGATTTTGATTGTAGGTAAATTGACTGCATCCCCTAGCCCTCGACAACAAGCCACCTGTACATTGGAAATCTGCTCGGTCAGACACTAGCCTGATCCGCTGCTATCTGTCTAATGGGTCTTCTGTCCCTAGCAAAATTTAACTTTGTTAAAATGGATAAAGTCCCCTTCCTTTGCTAGAACTGTTCTGTGTGTCTCATCTGTAGGTAGTTAAAAATAACAAAGTGGAACAGTATTTTTCTCTGTTACCTTTCCAATTAACAATGTGGTGTATGACATCTGTATATTTAGGAATCTTACAATTCTGTATTGTCTTAATCTTTAGGTATCCTCCTGCTGAGCTGGTTGTTTTATGTAATGTACCAGAGCCCTCCCCCTCTCGGGCCTCATTTTCATTTCAGATTCCCTGGCCAGCATGACTTTTATCCAAGCAATGGTATCTGATTCACCTCCAATATCATTTGCTAGTTCAAATGCTTTGCTTGAAGGCATCTAGCAGTGTTTTCAACCCACCCCCACCCCGTCCTTATCTTGTACAAATATTTTTATCTTAACCCTGTGTGTGTTTTCAATGTCTAACTATTCCAAGAGCACAGCTGCAAGTTCCCCACTGTGGTGCAGCCTGACTCTGTTTTGTAGTCTTTTGCTTGTAGTCTTTTGCTGAGAGACAAACGGTTCTGCCAGCACACGTTTCAGACACTAATTAACCTCTCCCTGTCCTTCAGGTGTAGCACAAGGAACTCAGCCCTGCGAGAGCCTTGTAGTTCCTATCTAGTTCCAGGAAATGTTATGAGGGATGTCCTTTTATCTCTCATTTCGTAATGCATTTTTTTTAAATATTATTTTAAGGGTTCACTGCAAGAAGTTTTAGTAATGCAAACCGTTATAGAACACTGTACTGTACTTTTCAACTTCCTCATTTTACAGCGTACCAGATTTTACCCCAATCACCTTCTGGTCCCTTGAATAAAAACAAAAATAAGGTGAACAGGAATTTATTTCTAAATAATCACATGACTTTACACTTTATAAAACAATTATGTAAACATAAAAGGCTGTGTTACTGACTATACTATAATTAACCGGTGTCCTTTAGCATAACCTCAAATAAAGAAAATGGTTTTTAATTTGTTTGTAACTGGCTGCTATGTTTTAACTACTAAAGCCCCATACACATTAAAGGATATTGCGAACAATATCGCTCAGAAGCCTTTTTTCTGATATCGATATTCACAATATCGTCTAGTGTGTAATTCATATTGTTAACTATGCACACTCCTGCATGTTAACGACCATTGATGTCTTGTGAACATGCAGGTCAATTTGGCTATGTAGCCAAACGACCTGCATGTTTAGCGGGCCTTGGTGACCTCACTGAAGGATATCGGTGGCTGATATCGTTCAGTATGTATGCACAATTTTGGGATATGTTTAACTATATCGGCCGTGACCAGTGTTGGCTAGTGTGTATGGGGCTTAAGTCAATGGAACGATCCTTCGTTCCTCACCGGGAGTTTAGTGCAATAAAGTGAGGGTGGCTTTGGTGGTGGAGGAAGATATCGACTAAAGGTATATTTACTAAATAGAAGAGTGGATGAAGTTTTGGAACTATTTTTTTGTTTTTTTAATGAATCAAGGTGTTATTCCTAGATATCATTGGGATCAATACTCTGTGATGAGTATTGATCCCAATGATATCTTTTGTGGTTAAGTGCCAGTTCCAATTATTTTGTAATAATTTCTCTAACTGTAAATATATCAGTTTCTTCTAAACGTAACAAACCCTTTTTGCGGTTGCCTCAGCACATATCAATTTTAAAGGGCAAGAGTAATGCATATAGAATCAGGCTTATATATGAATTACAATTGCCACTGCAGGGCTTTGAAAAAAAAAAAACCCATGTTTAGTAACTACTCTCTTTAGCGTTTTGAAAGAGTACTATGGATATAATGGAAATTAAGCTGTCTTTGTTTGTTAACATATTTTGGACCAATACTAGATTCGGTTGAAATAGTTTTTAAGGAGTTCTGGAAGGATGGCTGTTTTTGTCCCAGTGTTTTTATTTTTGAGAGAAAAACACCGACTGGGACCTTTGAGGTCCACACTAAAAAAAAAAAAAAAAAAGCGAACGAAATTTTTTTTAAAGAAGAAGAAAATAATATTAACAACAATCAATAGTTTTTTAAAATGAGACCCCACAGTTTTTCAGATATAGGCCTCTACCAAACGGTTGAGAAATCCGTTTGTAAGAAACTTTTTTTTTGTGTGCGGACCTCAAAGGGTTAAACGTGTTTTCATGGGATGAAAATTAATTCCAATGTCAATCATTGTTACATTTTCTTAATTTATTAATCTTTGAAAAATGTCCTGCTGAGAATATCCTCAATATAATTGATTTTGTTATTAATCCGTAAGCAACTTTGCAATACTGATTGAAAGCAGGGATTCTGGTATGTATTCCAGTATTGGGTTATAATTGTAATGGACCCTCCATTTTGTTGGGAGATTTAGGCTGACAGGTGAGCATTGTTGGCCCACCCATACGATCCCCACACTTTGTCATTTAGTGTTTGGCACTTTTGTTCCCCGACTTGGGCATAAGAATTTGCTACAAAATGAACGTTTAGCTCCAAAACCCAGCAGTATTTTAGTGTTTGGTGTGCAAATCTTGTGCTCAACGGCACACTTTAAATGTGTGTTTAATAATTGCTAGTTATACACTGTAATATATTGACGTATCCTACAGTCCCTGTTAAGAAAATGAAATCCTTTTGGATGTTTTGTTAATGTGTCTTTACAACACAAATAGTTGTATACTAGCAAAATAGAACAGAATTTGCCTTCTCCTTTTTAAAGTATTCATATCGGGCAAAGTCACGTGTATGCATTCTAATTTTGCTGCTTTGGAAAGGCAGTTAGCAAATTTACTTATTCCCTGCTATGTGTTATACTGTACTTACCTTTTTAAGTGCCTCCAATATGGATTGCCTGCGTACATTTTATACAGTTTATTAGGAAGGTAGGTCTATAGTGGTGTATGTACTTACCCTCATAGTACTGCCATTCCATCTCAACACGTCTGGAACACTGCACGATGTATCTTTTCGTTCCTATAGTGTGTAGTGGAATTTGACATGTTAGTCATGGTTCATTATTGTGTACGAAGGCAAATGCACAGCACAATATGTTTTCATATGTACAGTATCTTGGTTGTGATGCTCCTAATTAGTGTTCATTCTAGCACCCGCCATCTTTGAAAACCCATGCAGTTCCTGTTCCCTGCTTGGGGTGTCGCTGTCAGCGGTGGTATTTCTAGAACAGGTCTGGTTTGCATATCAGTGCTGATATACCGACCACACTGTGCTAGAAGCACTACAGCAGACAGCGATACCCCAGGCAGGGAAGAGGAACTGCATGGGTTTTCAAAGATGGCGGGTGCTAGAATGAACACTAATAATTATTCATATCCTATAGACTGGAATCTGGCAAGCAGGGCCCTCTTCTCTCTGGTGATCAAGTTTGTATTTTTATTTTGTCAGTTGTAAAGCACTGCATAGTATGCTTTCAGTATATAATAAAAAGGATGTAAATGAAAGCTATTATTTGGACTAATAAGAGTACTGTGATATTATTTCTCCCCACATTTATCCTTCATATCTGTACAATGATCATTTGTGATTAGTTCACAAATGGGTAGAGTAAGTTTTTATTTTATATTTAACCTCTACATGCTTGTTGGTTTGTTGGGGGAATTGTTAATTAGATACTGGCTTTATATTATCTGTGGGGATAGATAGACTTCACACTGACCAGAATGAAAGCAATTGTTAAAACACTACAAGCACAGGGAACATTAATCATTTTGTCGAGCTGGACTGCTGTTCACATGGAAGCAGTATAACATTTTTTCAGACCATTTTCTTAATTTTTTTTGCATCTGTGTAAGTCACGGGATAAACCGGACTTGGTGTACTTCCTATTGCTTAAATTGATCCATGGGCAGATTGATTAATGTACTTAAATGGTTATTTGATCATCATCAGTAAGGAAGAAAAAATTGTGCTTCACCTACATAAGGAGATCAGACGTGAGCAGTGGTCTCAGAGAAGTATTAGTCTGAAAATGCTTATGATGACTTTTCCAGTTAAAGTCCATCATTCTAAAGTCATCTTAAGGTCAGACTCTGCTTATACAATAGCAAAGATGCCACATACATCAGTATGAACAAAGGGACACTAAATTATGCACTTTTTTTTTTTTTTTTTACTTTTAGTCAAGACAGAGAACAAACACTGATGTGCAGGTCTTCTCCTTTTTTTCTTCTTCCTTCTTCTTTATCCTTGGATTTCTCCTTTTTTTTTTTTTTTTCCCTTGGTAATCTCCTCCTTTTTTCCTTTTTTTTTTTTTTTTTTTTCTTTCTCCTTGGTTTTCTCCTTCTGCTAATCAATTAGGATTTTAGTCTTATACACATGCACAAACACAAGTGTGTTTTCCTTCAACACCAATTCTAACAACTGGTTCCTTAATGGCTGAGCTTCTTGGAGCCACTCTAATGCAAGGTGTGTTACTGTGCTGAAGTAATTGTTCTCACAACAGTAGTCTTTTTAAATCCAGTTCATTTCTTTAACATTAGTTTTTGTATAAACTATTTTTTTCTTAAACAAAATAGTATGTTGCTTTTGTAACAACACTTTCTGATATTGAGTGCTTGGGAATGTTGTTGTAACTGGAATATTGCTTTTTGTTCAGATGTATACTAGACCCAATCACAAGGAAATCTGTTTTGCGATGTAGATCCACATTCAAACATGTTAGTTGAGAGACTACATGGTTGGATAGTAGCCCCGTTTATTTAATCCGATGCACCTTAGCAGAACCATTGTAGAACCAATATAATTGTAAGCACTTGCCAACTGATATTGATCATTGTTTCACTTTATTACAGTAGATGTTCCCATCATGACCGAAACAAAAACCATAAATCACAGTTTTGATTTACCCTTGCCATCAGACCATGCCTCTTGTGTTTTAAATGTATGTGTATTATTAAAAAGTTCGTCAAGACGTTTAAAAACAGACCTGCTATTTGCATTTATCCTGAGATTACAAATGTGCACAAATCAGTTGTCCTACTCGAATGTTACAAACACATCGTTCTTGAAGATACAATTGACCAAGTGGTTTTACCATTGTAACTTAGCTTGTCTAATGTTACTCCATTTATACATTTTGTCTGGCTGCAAAAAATGTGACTGTACAAAACAATTCATAAAAAATTAAATTTTATATGACAAACCTTTTACAGTTCGAATTTAGAGGATTGTACGTTTGAAAGCATTCATAAGTAGAGACCTATTTTTTAAATATTGTTTTTTGTTTTTCAGGGTTCGAAGGCTTGTTTTTCCAGACTGGAACTGAAGAACTGTAATATTTTACAAGTCCAGGTTAAAGTCCTGGATAACATTGAAAGAAGATGCTGCTTAATTAAAAGAACCTCTACAACAGGAAGATCATTTAATTAAAAAAACAAAAATATTTTTTGTTTGTAATATTACAATTGCCATTTTACAAGCCACGCACTGAAATTAATGAGGATATAAAGGATTCTTCGCCTTCCCTAAGCATTTGTTCACACTAACATGAAAACCTATGCATAGGAAACATGATGAATAACAGCATGGTACAAATGCAAAGGCCGGAGAAGTACAACTGTGAAAAATGCCGCTTTTCCACAAAAGACCCAAATAAGTATAGAATCCACGTATCACTTCACAATGACATTAAATATGCCTGCTCACATTGCACCTTTGTGTCCTACACAAAAACGGAATTTCAAAAACACTTGGTGTCCCACACTGGAAAGTTTCCCTATACATGTGAATATTGTGGCTATGGGGCTATACGAAATGACTATATAATGAAACACATCAAAAGAATTCACGGTGATGGCAAGATACAGTGTTCTGTGAGCACTGTTGAAAATGAATCTATGAATGCATCAATTAACATAGTACAGACACAAGTGAGAAGCAGCCTACAAGAGATATTTCACAATCGTCCCTTTGTACCTGAAGATGTTATAGACCTAACAACAGATGTGGACAATTTTGCCTTGACAAGTAACGGGTTGCATTCAAATGGCAATAATATTGGTAATGTACATGCCGGTCAAGTGGAAGTTAAAGTCGTTTCACCAGTAGGTCAGCAATTGTATCCTTGGACGCCCTTAACAGTGGTTGCTCCAACAACATTTAGGGTACCTGCTAACTGTGTGGCTGAGGTTGTGGAAGTTAAATCTATGGACAGTACATGCCATTTAGTTTTAAAGTACTCGGAGACAGTGGATCCATTTGTGCCAAATCGTGTAATTAAAAAAGAAAATACATATGAACCAAAACCCTTGGATTCTATTGCTTCACTTATAGAAAATGTAGAAAAGCAAACCAGATCTTCATTACAGGAACGTACAGCATCACTTGGTAGCTTCAATGATAAAATATTGCATATAAAAGATACTGCCATTGTAATGAAGAATTCAAACCACAATGTGGCATGCCCACCCATTAATGGTAGTGGAATAATTAACACAAATGGTGAGATTTCTGATGGAATCATTAATGTGGATGAAGACTCAAATGGACCAATTATTTCATCAGTGTTCTCTCTCAGTTCTAATTCCCAAAACATAATTGAAGGCATTCAGTGGGAGTGCCCAACTGCCATACCCCAAACAAAACCATTTAAGGATAATACCATTCAGTCATCGTTGATAACCCCTGAAATTCATCATGGACTTGCTGCGCTAACTTCTGAATCCAATAATCAAATGGAAATTGAAAAGGCAAATCAGCAGACCCAAACATCTCTCCTAAAACCTGAGCAGGTGTCACCTGAAACTAAATCAAATGAAAGTATAAATTTTGAAATGCAGTCCTCACTTAGTAGGCCATCACTAATATATAAACCTGAAAGCCAAACATCTGGTTTCCTTCAAAGTAATAAGAAAGGTGGACGTAAATCAAACCGCTTCAAGATAGACCCTGATCTGTTTAGTAGGCCACAGACTCTTTTCTTATCTTGTGACCGAAGAATTGTTATGCAGCCACTTTCCTGCATGATGCAGAATGGTAATCAAACTGCTCCTCAAGTATTAGCAGAAAGTAAAGTCACAGAACAAGAACGTGTCCAGCTTAAAAAAATAAAAAAGCAGAGTTCCAAAGCAAAGGTTAAAACTGTTCCCAAAAAACTTGTGTTCCCGACATTGAGGGGTACATTAGAGCAGAGTTTAAGAACACTCAAACTTTTTCCTCTAAAGGCTGATCAAGTGACACAGATGCCATATAACAATCAGCCAGTAGTCGTATTAAATCATCCTGAGCTAGAGTCCATTGAAATTTCATATATTATGAAAGCAATCAATATGTTTAGGGGTAAAGTTTTAAAAATTACTTTATCCAAGCAAATGTGTAAGAAATATGTATGAACATATATGGCTATAGGGGTATCCCAAGAGGGTTTGGTCTGCACTTGAGGCTTTTTCAACAACTTTTTAAATCCTAAATTCATGTGTATTGAAGTCCTAATGAAAAATGTTACCATTTCTTACTGCCCTTTCAACTGCAATAGTAAGTGGCTTCTGTGCTCTGGTTCACCTCCTGGTAAAGTAAATGGGGGTCAGGGGAGTCGTAACCATTGAGATTTATCATTCAGGAGAGATTGTCCATTTGCATCCAATAAAACTCATTGGGTCGTTGCCATAATAATGTTCATGGTGCATTTATCTCTTTCAAAAGTGCTTGTACTAACACTGCTTTTAATGTACTGATCTAAAAATCTCAATGGTTACATATGGGATTACTTGAATGAAGAGGAGCCCAAATACATGTCCCCCAATATTTATTAATAAAACAGTATTCATGCAGTAGGAGAATAGATGAAAATGTATTCATTGCACATGGATAGTCACATGACTTGGCCACTCACTGCACTGGCACAATGACACCAGCTGAGGATGATCCATTGCATCCAGCCATTAATTCCCTTTATCATTTTTTTTTGTTGGTTTAAATAATTTTGAAGCCTTCAGATTTTTATTCATTTTATGACAAATTATTCTCATCAAGGATTCCACCTGAAGTTTTTAGGGATAATTTCCTTTATTTAGTGACCAATTCATACTAAATTATATTAGAATACTCGATTTACCACAGACTGGAGTCCTGATGCTTGTATACAGTACATTATTTTTAAATGTAAGAATGTCTTTCCAAGTTAAATGGTTCTATTTTGTCAAAATAATCTTTACTAAGTTAAGAATGTTACACTTTTCTTTTTTAAAAACATGTTTCTCAACCCTGGTCTGTAGACACTCTTATTATTTCTGGTAAGCACAGTGCTGTTTATCTAGACTAGCATGGTGGGTGGGGCTAATGGTTCCAAGTGTGATTCTGTGTCCTTTTATTACATTACCTGAGAAGCGCAGTTTATAAACATTTTTTATTACAATTAGTAGTTATTTGCCAAATTTAATTTAACTGTTAACATTAGCAAAAGCACCTTGAAAATATTTTTAATTTCTTAAAAATCCTCTTACCCATGTAGAGATATCGCAAACCACTAAATACAGTATTTGAAATTCTCAAAACCGTACTTAGAGAATAAAATGTAAGTGTTGTGTTGGGTCAGAAGGTAAATATTTCCTAGTGGATGTGGAAAGTAAGCCACTTTCTGTCACCTTTTTGAGAATCCCCTGAAATGTTTTTGACAGAGTTGACATTGCCTTGTTCAAATTGAACATTAAAAGGTTTTGTTTTTTTAAATTAATTAGCAGTTTTATTGAATTGTTACTTTGATAGGCAAGGTCTTCTAGACTGAATCATATAGATACTGATGTCATTTGTCTTTAGTGTTTTTTTTTTCCTTAACCTACTGGTTTTTTAGTTTTTTTCCTTTTGAGGAGACAAATCTTATGCTTTATTTATAAAAAATGTATAAATTTCAGGTGTTCAGTTTCTAAATTGTTCTAATGTAATTTTTACAGAAAATTGAGAAATAAAAAATATTCTAATTTAGCAGAACTTTTTTTTTCTTCCGATGTTAACAACTTCTGGGAAAAAATATTTTTACAGGCGCTAATGTTACACATACTGTGTGTGACCAACTGAAAAGTGACCCTGTCCTTGGGCCAAGCGGAGGATCATATCTGTGGGTTGCTAGATTATTTTCCTTGATCAATCCTCACTGTTACCATTAGTAACATTCTGCATATTTTCTTTAAGGTTTTGTTATTTAAAGGATGAACTTATCACATTTAGGGATCTATTTTCTAAGCTTTGGATAGAGCTGAAGTACCAGACAACCAACCCACAAGACTGTCGTCATTTGTCAAACTTAGTCTCTAAAATGGCAGTTAGATGACTGGCTGGTACTTTATTTCTGTTTCCTTCCGCTCTCTCCAAGGGTTAGTAAAATTACCCCTTAGTGTATGCACATGTTTACTGGGAGAAAAAAAATGCACACATTCCTGAGTAATAGTCTGCTGACTACTGACAGTGTGTTGATGTCCTTGGCATCGCTTCCCCACTTCTTTGGAAGAAACTTCAGACAGATAAGTGGCTGTTGTACATTGGCTCTGTATATAACGCCTGTTACATTGTGCACTGTGTCAATTTCTTGGCATCATGTCAGAGCAGCAGTATGTGGCTTTGGGGAGGGAGCCCCTATTACATTGAGCGCATGTAGTGTTTGCACACTTAAATTTGTCCCTGAACAGATGACCAAAGGGGATTGGGTACTTGTGTACTTTCACGGCTCCCATCGCATGCCATATGTAGTGGCATGCGATTTTTGCAGTTTTTTAAGCATTTTTAACAGAAATGCATCCAAATGCATTGAAATTAGTATCAAACATGTTCAATGGCCCCCAAATGTCATTTTTCAGGCTGTACCACCCCCACTATCAACACGAACCCGAAGTGTGGCGAGGGCGGCGGTACGCGTCCTACGACCTTTTCATACCCCCACTATCCACGTCGGCGTGGAGTTGAGAATAGAAAGTGTGGCGAGAGCAGCGAGCCACCAAGCCCGAAGCGTGGCGAGGGGACGCGGACACCTGTGAAGCCCGCGAGGGGACGCGGATACCTGTGAAGGTATCAGTGTCCCCTCGCGGGGCTCGCCACGCTTCGGGCTCGGTGGCTCGCTGCGCTCACCACACTTTCTATTCTCAACTCCACGCTGACGTGGATAGTGGGGGTATGAAAATGAGATAGTGAGACCCATGGGCAGTAAACACCAGAGGGTAGAGCAACCGGAGCCTGCGTGGGCCAGTGCCCTGGGCAGGTCTGTTAATGCTTTAGTGCAACTGTTAGACAGGCAGATTGATGTTATGGTGTCTTCCCTAAAACCTATGTCATCCTCTCGGCAGTCTTCAGGCTCCTTGCCTCTGACCCAAGCAGATCCTGGCCTCTTGCAGGTGATGCAGGACACTGCTAAGGGTATTAGCAGATTTAATGATTTGCTGGATAGATTTGATAATGATGCCGTGGGTTCGGTACCTTTGCTGGCTGTTGAGTCTGGGGAGGAAGGAGAATGCACGTTAGACATTCCCTGGGATCAGGGTGATGATTCTGAGGATACCTCTGCCCCTGGGGTGGAGGATTTGATTGCTGCTGTTAAGCAGGCTTTAAATTTGTCCGACGAGGAAAAGATTTCTGTCAAAGGGTTTTTTAAACGGCAGCGTAGAGAGGCTGTTACCTTCCGCAGATGAAGGCTTACAGGATATTTTGGAAGGGGCTTGGAAAACGCCCGATAAGAGGCTTCAGATGCCAAAGAGGTTTTTGAATCTCTGTCCTATGCCTGAGGCACAGGCAGACCTCTGGGAAAAAGTGCCTGTAGTGGATGCTTCTGTGGCAAGGCTTTCAAAAGCTACTGTGCTACCAGTCCAAGGGGGTGCGGCTTTTAAAGACCCCGTGGACAAGAAACTTGAAGGAAACCTCAAAGCCATATTTAAGGGGGTGGGGTTTACACTTCTGCCCCTTATTGCATCAGCTTGGGACTCTAAAGCAATGATTGGGCTAGCAATTTGTGTACTATATTGCATGCTGATCCAGGTGTGTTGCTGCTGGCTGAAAAGCTGAAGGCAGCTGCTGAATATGTGCTTGAGGCAGAGGAGGAAGCTCTCAACATGGCCTCTAGGGTATCCACTGTGTCCGGTAATGCCAGGAGAGTCCTGTAGGTGAAGGCCTGGGAGGCGGATAACGAATCCAAAAAGACCTTAAGAGGCGTTGGCTTTTAAGGGAAAATTGTTATTTGGATCTGAGCTGGAGGAGATTATTAAAAAGGCCACGGGAGGCAAAAGCACTTTTTTGCCGGCTCCCGCAGCTAAGCAGGCTGTGTCCTTTCGAGGACAGTCATTCAGGGGAAAATTCCAGTCATCTAAGGGTAAGGCCCCAAAGTAAAAATTCGGCTCTTTCCACAAGTAACCGAACACTAAAGGTGATGAGAAGCCCTCGGCATGACTGCCTGGGGAGCCCCCCATCTGTGGTCAAAGTGGGGGGTCGTCTGCTATGGTTCCAGGAAACTTGGGCATTGTTGGAGCGGGATCCTTGGGTGTTGGACATTGTATCACAGGGATACGAAATCCCTTTTTAAAGGTCTTCCTCTGAGAAGATTCTTGCCCACACCACTACCAAAGGAGTCCCGGCTCTGAACTGCTCTTTTGGGGGTGGCTCAGTCCCTTCTAGAAAAAGGAGTGGTGATCCTGGTCCCTCGGGGAGAAAGGAAAACAGGCTTTTACTCCATACTGTTTTTAGTGCCCAAACCGGACGGTACCTTCAGACCGATCTTTAACTTAAAATCTTTAAATCTCCACTTGTGGGTAGACCACTTCAAGATGAAGTCTCTGCGGTCTGTGCTTCTCAGCCTGGACCAGGGAGAGTTTTTGGCATCCATGGATGTCCAGGATGCATATCTGCATGTCCCTATTCACCCGGAGCACCCAAACACTCCTGAGGTTTGCAATAGGGGACCGGCATTTCCAATTCTGGGCGTTGCCCTTTGGACTGGCCACAGCTCCAAAGGTATTCACCAAGATCATGTCGGTGATGGCGGCTGCTCTCCGATTGAGGGGTATCATTGTGATACCTTATCTGGACGACCTGCTGTTCAAAGCAGATTCAGCAGAGACTTTGCAGAAACACCTAGCGGAGGCTATTCAGTTTTTGCGAGTTCACGGTTGGCTTTTAAACTTACAAAAGTCTCAACTTGTCCCATCACAGAGGATCCAATTCCTGGGGGTGATCCTGGATACTCATTTACATTGGGTATTCCTGCCGGAGACAAAGGCCAAGGACATGTCCCTCCTGGTAAGGGCGATTCTGGATTCACCGACTCCCTCGGTCTGGTTGTGCTTAAAGTTGCTGGGCAAAATGGTGGCGACTTTCGAAACGCTACAGTTTGCCAGGTTCCCGGGTTTTCCAATGGAACATTTTGACATCTTGGTCGGGGAATACCCAGAACATGAAAACAGAGAGGATGGAGCTGAATTTAGAAACCAGGTCTTCCCTGCAATGGTGGACAGAGGTGGATTCCCTTCAGTGGAGTCGGTCTCTTCAGGCTTGGGACTGGCTCGTAGTCACTACCGACGCCAGTCTCAGGGGCTGGGGGGCAGTAGTCCTGGACTTAAGGCTTCAGGGCCTGTGGACTACGGAGGAGTCAGCACTACCGATAAACTTTCTGGAGCTTCGGGCTGTTTGGATGGCGCTATCCCTAGCAGAAGACAGGCTTAAGGGTCTTCCCTTAAGGATTGTCGGACAACGCCACGGCTGTGGCATACCTGAATCATCAGGGGGGCACACGCAGCAAGCTGACCATGTGGGAGGTCTCCCGGATTTTCTCGTGAGCGGAGCAGAAGGTTCCGGCCTTATCGGCGATATTCATCCCCGGGGTGAAAAATGTCGAGGCCGATTTTTTTGAGCAGAGAGGAACTGCTCGAGGGGGAATGGAGATTGGACCCACAGATTTTTCAGCAGATTACATCTCGTTGGGGGACCCTGGAGGTGGACCTCATGGCGTCCCGGTTCAACCATCAGGTTCTCAGGATCTATGCGGATCCCTTAGCATCGGCTGTGGATGCAATGACCTTTCCCTGGACAGGGAGTCTGGCGTATATTTTCCCGCCATTTCTGATGATTGCAAGGGTTCTGAAGAGATTCAGGTCCCAAGGAATTCCGGTAATTCTTATTGCTCCGGATTGGCCAAGAAGGTCCTGTTATTCGAGTGTTCCGAGACTGTCAGTGGACTCGTGGTGCCTGCCTCTAAGGCCAGACTTACTAAATCCAGGCCCATTCTTCCATCTGGATTTAGCTCGGCTAAATTTGACGGCTTGGCTATTGAAACCACCATCTTGAAAAGCAAGGGTTTCTCAGAGGCTGTGGTGAATACCATGATTAAGGCCAGGAAGTCGGTATCTTCGGCCAACTATTATAGAGTCTGGAAGACCTATATTAGGTGGTGTGAGAGACAGAAATCTCATACGTCAAGGTTCTCTCTCTCAAAGTTACTTGAATTCCTTCAGGATGCTTTTTCTTCTGGTCTCAACCTCCAATCGCTTAAAGTACAGATATCAGCTCTGTCAATCTTCTTTCAGAAGAAGATAGCGGTGCTTCCGGAGGTGCAGACCTTCCTTCAGGGAGTTTCCAGGTTGAAACCACCATACAAGCAACCAGTGGCACCCTGGGATTTGTCTCTGGTGCTGGAGTGTCTTCAAAAGCCACCATTTGAGCCATTAAGGTCGGCTGACCTTAAGTTTCTTACGTGGAAATTGGTGTTTTTATTGGCTGTTTCCTCTGCTAAGAGGGTTTCGGAGTTGGGAGCTTTGTCCTGTAAGCCTCCCTTCTGTATTTTTCATGATAGGACTGTTCTTAGAACAGTTCCCCAATTTTTGACGAAAGTGGTGTCTACTTTCCATTTGAATCAGGAGATTGTTCTACCTGTGTTTCAACCCCCCGAGGGTTCGAGGAAAAGGGACAAATTAAGGAATTTGGATGTGGTGCGCACCTTGCACATTTATGTGGACAGGGTGAAAGGTTTTCGGAAGACAGATACCTTATTGGTCTTGCAAGATGTACATAAGATAGGTTGGCCTGCTTCTAAGCAACAATTGCCAGGTGGTTGAGGTCAGTCATTGCTTTTGCGTATACTAAGGTTGGTAGGCCTGTTCCAGCTAAGATTAACGCACATACCACCAGGTCTGTGGCCACCTCTTGGGCGGTTCGCCATGGGGCTACAGCTGAGCAAGTATGCAGGGCCGCCACTTGGTCATCTGTTCACACTTTTGCCAAATTCTACAGGTTCCATGAGTTCGCGTCGGAGGACGCATCATTCGGGCGAGCAGTGATGAGAGCTGCAGACCTGAGCGTACCCTCCCAAAGGATCGGCTCTTGAACGTCCCAATGTGAGCTGTGTCGCCAGGACCATTGAAAGAAGAAAAAGAGATTTTTGTAAGAACTTACCATTTGAATCCCTTTCTCTGATATGGTCCTGGTGACACAGCGATCCCTCCCTTACGCTCAGTAAGTATGCCAGTGTTCATGATGTTTCATGTTATAATGGTTACAAAGAAATTTTAAAGTTGTGCATATAATATGTTAAGGCGTTTGTACTGAGTTGATGTATTCCAGTGGCTTTGCAAGTTGAACTGAGGATTCTGGGATGCAGTGGGAGGAGCCTACCCCTCTGAAATCTTAAGGATAGGTGCCTGGCTCCTGCGGACCATCCTACATCCCAATGTGAGCTGTGTCACCAGGACCATATCAGAGAAAGGGATTCGAACGGTAAGATCTTACAAAAAAATGCCTTTTTTAGAGTGTGTTGATCCAGTTTCCAGTAAGAACCAGAGTCTACCTTTCCTCCTCCCTTTTTATTTATTTTCCTCAAAATCTTAAACTTCCCCTTTCTATATAGAAATGTTTTAGATGCATTGCTGTAATCCGTGTTATAGACATATTGTTTATGCTACTTACACTGGGCATCTTTAAATAGAAATAAAAAATTGGTTGACAAAAAACCTAAACTGTAATAAGCCCAAAAAAAAAAGGATGGAATCCGCAAAAAAAAACTTTTCTCAAGTAGCATTGAGGCAATGGTGGCTGTAATGTAAAGTGGTAATTATAGATATATTTACCAACTTATGTGATTGATAACCTTCATTATATAAAATAAATAAATTATAAATTTGCAGTGCTTCCTAGAGTCTGATATGAAACGTCTGGGTTTATGTACAAAATAAGACTTCGTTAGGGGCACACTTTATAAATCATTTGATTTTAGAACCTTTTATATAAAATGTAGATTTTATTAATAAATTAAAAAGAAAGTTTTAAAATAGTATTAAATGCCATAGACCATATTTATAAAAGAAGGGTAATTGAAAAAAAAAAATTGCCCTTTCTTTTGTCAATACAAATATATTAAAGAATTTTTAAGTTTTTTTGTAGCCTCTTTTATGCGGTTTACTTATCAGTGGATATTTAAAGAATGCAGATGGTATTTTATCTTTCTTGTGAACAAAGTAGATACTTATATTGATAATTCATAGATTAACACTTGAATAATCTCAGTAAACCATGCATTTCAGATCAACACATACATGTTTCCATCATCTATATCAAATGGGTTGCTTCCACTTAAGTTAGTGCAAAAAAAGTAGTGGATACCATCGATGTTTTCATAGTATTAACCGGTGTGGTTCATGAAGTATGCCTAGGTTGACCCCACATGCACAAGTTCAACATGGGAAAAGGATCAAAAGGTAAACATTAGAAAGGTTGATGCATGAAAGTTTACTTTTTTTCTATGGTTTTTGGTGTAAATTTGTATCTTGCAGCACATGGACCCCCAATTAGTGTACTACATCTCCTTGCATGGTTCGCTTTGCTTGCCAAACTTCACCATTTACAAGATTTGTCAATGTGGATGGTAAAGTAAGAAAAAAGTTTAAAAAAGGAAAAGAACTGTGAAAAACTCCTGTTGACTTATATCAACCTTTGTGACTATGTGGCAACTCTTTGATCATCTTAACCTTATGCATGTCGACCAATAGTTGACCCATTGACTGAAAATAAATAATCACTGATAATCAGCCTTTGGAAAGCTTGGCTTTTGCTTAGTGCTAATGTATGTAATTCTTGGCTTTATAGAACCTGATGATTAATGGTAGGTCAGTTTTGGAAAATTACACTATACTACTTATTCAAGAGAGACTGGAAAACTATAATCTAGTCTGTCTTGTAGAAAGACATTTTCTTGGTGGTATAAGTCCATATAGGTCAAATCTATCTCTCGTTTTTATATTTACTAGTGCTTTTATCACTATAAAAAAAAATATATTTGGAAGCGCGGTCAATCAACCAAAGGGGTATTTTAATTGGTAATTTGAATTCAATAAAATTCATATAACCACATTATATTGTGTTAACTAAAAACAATAATATATAGCCATTTCTAATTTAAAAATAAATAAATTGTTTTTATTAATATTAATTCAAACACTAGAAGAGTGAGTAGTGTTTTTCCCAAGCCAATCACAGTTTGTGAAAGTTTAGTAGCAGACTGTTCTTTTGTTCAGATTCATATGCAGGTTAGTAAAACCAAGTTAAGTCCAGGTTCTCCATACCTAGTCCCAGTAATTGTAAGCATTAATTGGTTAGTAATCTGTATCAAACACCTTGTGCTTTTGATGTAGGTTAAGTCTTTTTAGTTATGTGCTCTACTCACAGAGATTTGTGCCAGAGATTCATAATGGTAGATTTTTCTTGAGCTAAATTGGGCCTACACACAGAGAAATTTGTGCCAGAGATTCAGCATGAGAGATTTCAAATCTCACAGAGGTGGGAGATCCACCGCCTCTTACCACCCCCCTCCGCCAGCTACCACATTGATACTAATCACATATGCGATTAGTATCACAAAGGGCAGCTCTTTACATTTCTATTTTCTCACAAAGTTAAAATGTCTACTATTGGCACAAACTTTAATACATCTTGAAGTCTCTTCTTGGGCTTCATCACTTTCACTGTGCTGGTAAAAAAGCGTTTTCTATGACTCAAGCATGTTTTCAGCAGTAGCAATATAAAGAAATCCGATGAGAATTAACGGACTAGTAGCCAAAGCTGCTACATGGTTAAAGTAGAAAAATAAACTTCTTCGATATATTTGGCAAAAAAATTGCTAATTTCTTTTATTTATTTATTTTTTAAATAAGTTATTTGTAAAATTCATATACACCAGCTGGATTTAAAGTACATTTATTATATCATTGATTATATGTAATGAATGCACAAAAGATTTTATTTAAAATGTTATTTTTAGGTAAACTGTGTAATTGTGGTTTTTAACCCCTTCCTGACAGAGCTAGTTTTTGCGTTCCTGACAGAGCCATTTTTTTCAAATCTGACATGTCTCACTTAAGTGGGGATAACTTTTTTTTGCTTTTACTTATCCCAGTGATTTTGAGATTGTTTTCTCGTGACACATTGTACTTCAAGTTAGTGGTAAATTTTCGTCGATACAGTCTGTGTTTTTTTGTGAAAAATACCAAAATGTCGGAAAAAAATGGAAAATTTTGCGATTTGCAAAATGTTAAATTTTCTGCTTGTGAGACAAATAATCTTACCACTCAAAATAGTGAATAACTAACATAGACCATATGTCTACTTTATGTTGACATCATTATTTCAACTTCCTTTTAATTTTTTGGGACACTAGGAGGCTTACAATATGAATAGCAAATTCTCAAATTTTCAAGAAAATTTCAAACACTGATTTTTTTAGGGACCAGTTCAGTTCTGATGTGACTTTGAGGGACTTGTATGTGAGACACCCCCATAAATGATGCCATTTCAAAAACTGCACCCCTCACAGTATTCAAAACAGCATTTTGGAAGTTTGTTAACCCTTTAGGTGTTTCACAGGAATTAAAACAAAGTGTAGGTGAAATTTCAAAATTTCTTTTTTTTTGCAGAGTTTCAATTTTAATACATTTACATTTTTCTAACGAATACAGTAGATTTTACTAGAGAAATGTGACTAAAAATTGATTCCCCCAATTCTTTTGTTTTCATAAATATCCTATATGTGGCCCTAGTGTGCACGGTGACCAAACCACAGGCTTCATAATAGAAGGAGCACCTACTTGATTTTGGAGCCTCCTTTTTATGAGATTATTTTTTAGGCACCATGTAGGTTTCTAGGCACCATAAGATGCTAAAAGTTAGGAACCCCCCCACAAGTGACCCCATTTTGCAAACTACACCCCTCAGGGAATTCATCTAGGGGTATAGTGTACATTTCAAACCCCCAGGGGTTTCACCAATTTTGATACAACTGGGCTGTGAAAATGAAAAAAATTAATTTTTCATTTTCACAGCTCAGTTGTATCAAAATTGGTTAAACCCCTGGGGGTTTGAAATGTACACTATACCCCCTGATGAATTCCCTGAAGGGTGTAGTTTGCAAAATGGGGTCACTTGTGGGGGGGTTCCACTGTATAGGTGCTTCAGGGGTCATTCAACCAGAATCTGTGCTGCAAAATCCAAAAATCACTCCTTCCCTTCTGAGTCCTGCCATGCACCCAACTGGTATTTTTTGGTCACATGTGAGGCATTGCCGTACTCGGGAGAAATTGGGGCACAGATTTTGGGGTGCTTTTTCTCCTTCATTCCTTGTGAAAATGAAAAATTTTGAGCCAGATCTGCATTTTTGTGTAAAAAATGTAATTTTTCATTTGCACAGCCCAGTTGTATCAAAATTGGTGAAACCCCTGGGGGTTTGAAATGTACACTATACCCCTAGATAAATTCCCTGAGGGGTGTAGTTTGCAAAATGGGGTGACTTGTGGGGGGGTTCCACTGTATTGGTGCTTCGGGGGTCTTGCTAATGCGACATAGCACCCACCAAAATTCCACCAGAATCTGTGCTGCAAAATCCAAATATCGCTCCTTCCCTGCTGAGTCCTGCCATGCACCCAAATGGTATTTTTTGGTCACATGTGAGGCATTGCCGTACTCGGGAGAAATTGGGGCACAGATTTTGGGGTGCTTTGTCTCCTTCATTCCTTGTGAAAATGAAAAATTTGGAGCCAGAACTGCATTTTTGTGTAAAAAAATGTAATTTTTCATTTTCACTGCCCAGTTGTATCAAAGTTGGTGAAACCCCTGGGGGTTTGAAATGTACACTATACCCCCTGATGAATTCCCTGAAGGGTGTAGTTTGCAAAATGGGGTCCCTTGTGGGGGGGTTCCACTGTATAGGTGCTTCAGGGGTCATTCAACCAGAATCTGTGCTGCAAAATCCAAAAATCACTCCTTCCCTTCTGAGTCCTGCCATGCACCCAACTGGTATTTTTTGGTCACATGTGAGGCATTGCCGTACTCGGGAGAAATTGGGGCACATATTTTGGGGTGCTTTGTCTCCTTCATTCCTTGTGAAAATGAAAAATTTTGAGCCAGATCTGCATTTTTGTGTAAAAAAATGTAATTTTTTACACAAAAATGCAGTTCTGGCTCAAAATTTTTCATTTTCACAAGGAATGAAGGAGACAAAGCACCCCAAAATCTGTGCCCCAATTTCTCCCGAGTACGGCAATGCCTCACATGTGACCAAAAAATACCAGTTGGGTGCATGGCAGGACTCAGAAGGGAAGGAGTGATATTTGGTGGTGGAATGAATGGTGGGTGCTATGTCGCATTAGCAAGACCCCCGAAGCACCAATACAGTGGAACCCCCCCACATGTGACCCCATTTTGCTCACCAGCTTTGGGAGGGGGGCTGGCGCTGCGGCTGGTGGGGGGGTGGGAGAGGGGCTGGCGCTGCGGCTGGTGGGGGGGGTGGGAGAGGGGCTGGCGCTGCGGCTGGTGGGGGGGTGGGAGGGGTGCTGGCGCTGCGGCAGCCGGGTGGGTGGGAGGGAGGGGGGGCTGGCGATCGGTGGTGATCGGTGCTGTCCTTAACAGCACCGATCACCACCGATCACTGTGTTACCGAGCGGCTTAGCCGCCGGTAACACAGAAAACGCTGCAATTGGCTGTTCACATTTGAACAGCCAATCGCAGCGATCGCCGCGAGGGGGGATGTCTGCTGTCAGGGACAGCAGACATCTCCAAACTGTCACCGCGTCTATAGACGCGGTGACAGTTTAAAACCATGACGTATATATACGTCTTCGGTCGGGAAGTACCTCCCGACCATGACGTATATATACGTCATATGTCGGGAATATCTATATATATAGATATATATATATATATATATCTAGATATATAGATATATATATATATATATATATATATATATCTATATATATATTATATATTATATATATATATATATATATATATATATATATATATATATATATATATATATATATATATATATATATATATATATATATATATATATATATATATATATATATATATATATATGTGTGTGTGTGTGTGTGTGTGTGTATATATATATATATATATATATATATATATATATATATATACACATACACATATATATATATATATATACACATATATATATATATATATAAAATATAAAATTCAGTTTATTATCAGTACAAGCAGCTTATGATGCTGCTGCTGCTGCTGGCGGGGGGGGGGGAGGGGGGGAGCGCTGCGTGCGCTGCTGCTGCTGCCGGGGGAGCTGAGACGGAGCTGCCGGGGTGAGTGCGAGCAGGGCTGCCGGGTGGGAGGGAGGGAAGTGGTGATCGGTGCTGTACTTAACAGCACCGATCACCACCGATTTCTGTGTTACCGAGCGGCGTAGCCGCCGGTAACACAGAAATAGCTGTGATTGGCTGTTCACATTTGAACAGCCAATCGCAGCGATCGCCGACCGGGGGGGGCACCCCTGCCCCCCCTGGGCGGCGAGGGGGGATGTCTGCTGTCAGGGACAGCAGACATCTCCAAACTGTCACCGCGTCTATAAACGCGGTGACAGTTTAAACCCATGACGTACATTTATGCCATGTGTCGGGAAGTACTTCCCGACCATGACGTAAATGTACGTCCAATGTCGGGAAGGGGTTAAATACCTTTCATCATGCCTACTCAAATTTATCTAAAGGTGAATCTAGGTGTGAAATGTAATAGGGTGAGAGAATCAGAAAGTTGGTAATAAAGGTGGTACTTGTTTCTTATCACGGCCACAATCGTGGGGATCGTGTACCTTTAAGTTAAGGTACACGATCCCCACGATGGACCCGATTTCCTTTGAAATCAGGTCCATTTTGCCGGCAAAGGTACAAAATCGGGGGCATCGCGTCGGTCGGGACCATTAACATTGGTCCCGACGCGATGCCCCCGATTTTTATATAGACTTCAATGTTAAAATAATTTTTAACATTGAAATCGTGAGCATCGCGTCGGTCTTGTGCCATTATTAAAAAAAATGTGAAATGGGCCAATATGACCCATTTCACATTATATATGGCCCCGTCGTCACCCCACGATAGACGCCAACCCGAAGCGTGGCGAGCGGCGGCGTCACTATATATTCTCCACGCCGACGTGGATAGTAGGGGAATGAAAAGGTCGGAGGACGCGCACCGCCGCCCCTCGCGGGCTCGCTGCGCTCGCCACGCTTCGGGTTCACGTCTATCGTGGGGTGGGGTTTACATAGTACAATTTGGGGGTCTAGGGAATATTTTACATTGAATCCAATGTAAAATCGGGTCCCAGGGACCCGATTTACATTGGATTCAATCAAAAAATCGGGTTGGTCGCATCTATCGCATCGCATGCGAACAAATCGCATGCGATGCGATCGACGCGATTTTTCCGACACGACCACCCCGATGTAAATCGGTGTGGCCGTGCTAGGAAACAAGTACCAGAAAGGGTTTTTTTTTTAAAGCAGCAATCCTTTAAACCCCTTGCCGCTTTAAAAAGAATGGAGATTTCTTACAAAATCTCTCACTTTCTGTTTCTCTCACCCTATTACATTTCGACCCAGATGTTTGAAGAAAAAATGAACATTTTTTTTTTTACCTTTTGTCTGGGAATTTGGGCTCTAAATTTTCATGCTACTTTGATTTAGTGTCAGGACACATGTTTTATTCATTATCTCCATTTCACACTTGGCACTGGGCATAGATAGAGTAACATACAGTGATCTGAATGTTACAGCAACACAAAATATTTCAGGAGATGTGTGTTGGGATATAGGTAAAATCACTTTTATTTTTGAGAAGAATCGATCCTAAAAATTGCAGGTGAAGAGACTGGGTGTACGCTATACTAATTACTCCGTAAAATTTAAGATAATGGCATACCAGATGATGATGCAGTACAAGTTTCCTGCACCAATAACCATACCATGGATGACCTTAGGACAACTTTGCTTGTGGGGAACTTCAGACACAGAAACCCTGGAATAAATGGATTATATAAATTCATGCAAAAAATCAGTACCTTCTAATGTGGTATAGAGAGAAGATACAGATATGTTATTAATACTTTAAAGTATAGTGTTTCTTTGTTTTGTTTGGAGATGTGCTTTTCTACTGATGAAAGACTTATTAACATTTCAAAGAATATTATCCTCATATGGTCTCTGCGTCACACCTATATATAAAATGAACTGGGTATTTGCATAAAGATCCAGCATTCAAGCGTGAATAATTTCTGTTGATGAGAGAGAAGTAGTCTTGAAAGTTTGCAATTGAAATGCATTTGGTTCGTTAATTATGGTCTTACTAGAAATCCAAAACCTTTCTTCTACCCTTCCCCTTATTCCACAAATCCCAGTTTTATTTATATATATTGAGTGACATTTGTGCTGCTTGTGTCTGCTTCTTGCTATGAAAACAGTTTGGATCAATTTAAGAAATTATAGTCATCCAGAATCGAGCACTTTTAGAAAAGCGGTCTTTTAGAGCAAATTTATTTAATTGTCGAACATTTCTTTCCTCTTCCCATTCCTATACATGTTCAGAAAAGCTCAAGTAACACTCTATTAGTCAACAGGCTAGGTTTGATGAATATATGTAGATATGATGTATTGCCTAAGCCATAAAACATTATAAATAATGAAATAAACTAAATGCAATAGTGCCCAAGTAATTACGAATAATGGTGAAATAACTATTTATAAGGAAACTAGGCACCATTATTTTACTTATGGATTAAGATTATTCTTTTAAATTAACAATTAAGTGTATTTACAAACATACAGTAGAATAAATATATAGGCCCGCATTCAATGCGGCGGGAATTGGTTTTAAATGGCGGGGATCGCAGAAAACCAGCGATCCTAGCTATTTAACACCCTCGCCGGCCGATCACCCTATTTACGTTGGGGGGAAATCCTTTCTGTCACAGGATAGCGAGGCTGGTGGCTAATGCAGGGAGCCCGCTGCATTTAGCCAGGAGTCTCGGTGCCTCTGCGGCTGCATATACCAATTCCCCCTTGCTCCAAAAATGGAGTGAGGGGGAATCAGTGTATGTAGGGGGGTCAATTGAATACTGACTGGGCGAGTGATGACAGCGAGCAGGCAGCACTGCTCAATGTCACCGCTTGCCCCTGGCATTTAATACACCCCATAGTGTATGTGTGTGTGTGTGTGTTGGAGACCCATTTGTCTGGATATAACAGATAAATCTATCAAAAGTGAAGCGCTGCCAAATCAAGCACGTACAGTATACACTATTTCTTTGGAAATAATTCCATTTTTAATTTTTCTCCATAAATTAAAACCTCAAACACAATAAAAAGTAATGCATGTCATTGTTACAATCTAAAACTGTATATATTACTTCTTATAAGGCAATAACATTGGATTATACTCGCTGATAATTCCTTGGCCAGTATTCAATGCCTCAGATTCGCCGGTTTTTTTCAGTGAATCTGGCAATTCGCTGGGTTTACGGCGAATTTTCTGTTAGAAAAAACAATTCTCCCTATTCAATGGAGGCAATTCGCCACAAATGAACAGCGAATGTCTGCCGATTCGCCGTAAATGATTCTCCACAATTCGCCTGTGATTTTCAATGGGGTTTTTAGTGGAATTCGCCGACAGTGTATTCAATGCTCAAATGGAGAACTGCTTTCTCCATTGATTTTCGCCATGATTCTCAGTTTAGCATTCGTCATCTTTTTTAGGTGAACTGTAATGTGATCTTTTAAATTAAAGCGTTTTGAATTTTTTTTTTGGTGTTAAAAAATCAGATTTTTTTTTCTATGAAAGGGCATGCTATTTTTATTCATATACTTGCAGCACATGAATATATTTTTAATATTTTTTTTTTTTTTTTTTTACACATTCGCCAGCAGGGGGCCGGGAGCCGGAGCCGCTCATTAATATTCATATATTCACTGCACACTGGTCCCGATCATTACATAGGCTCAATCGGGACCAGTGAGTGCAGCGGCTCCGACCCCAGCAGCACCCTGCAAGCCACTAGTGGTGATGGTGGACAGATACAGTGACATCGATAGTATTGATAAGAACATGGAGCTAGCAGCAGCGCAGGCAGACGGGGATGATGGTGCCCCTGCCGCTGGGCTGGATAAGCAACCAGTACCTCAGGTGAATGAGAATGAGGGTGACGGCTTCTCCGACATCAGCAACTCTGAGCTGCTGCTGCTGCAGGACGGAGCGGCGCATGGTGAGTGACGGAGAGACTTCCTGTGTCCCTTTAAGCCCTCCTTCTCCCCAACAGAAATTCAGGGGCAGGCAGGGAGGCTTGCCTTCCTCCGTCCCCCGGCTCCCTGCGGCATTCGCAGCAGGGGCTAAAATTCGCCAGCAGGGGCAGCAAGCCCCTGCTGCATTGAATAGGGTGACAGGGAGGGCTGGCAGCGAATGCTGCAGCCCTCCGGAACCCTGCGAATGTGCAGCGAATCCTAAACAGGATTCGCTGCACATGGAGAAAAAAATCATTGAATACTCCTACTTATCTTCTTAGAGACCATGGCATCCTTCACATTGGGATTTCATCCCCTTTCCTCGTAGTTAGACAGGTTACTTTTTTCCCAGGGACCTCCCCTTCCGGTATAAATCCCTGCTACTCCCATTCCCTGGTGTCTTTTCGAGTGTCTCCTTCCACATTCCTGGGAAAAATAAACACAAGGGAGGGCAAATAATGGCTGCCATGGTCTCTGAGATGAAAAGGAATTATCACTGAGTATAATCCGAAGTTTTCTTCTATGATCCCATGGCAGCTTTCACATTAGGAAATACCAAAGGAATAACATAGGGGAGGGACACAATGCTCTGACATAGATTTAATCATCAAATACACTATGCAAGTTCCCATTCCCCTGGCAGAATTTCGTTTCGACTGAGAAAGTTTGCTAGAACGTTCTGTTCTCCTGGCATGAATATAGCGGTCAAAGAATTTCTCTTCTGCCCACGTCAGGATTCTTGAGACCACCATCACGAGTGACTTGCTCCTGGTGCCTCCTTGATTTATATATGCCACTACCAACGTATTGTCGGAAAATATTCTTAAATGTGATCGCTTGACTCTTTGAGAAAACTCTGACTGCTCTCCAAACTGCTTCGGCTTCCTGCCAATTTGAATTCAGACTTTCTTCCCTTGACCAAATACCTTGAACTGTTTCTCCTTCGCAGTGAGCCCCCCCAACCTGACTGACTTGCTTTATTTGTGATGACCAGAAACCATGGTGACTGTAAAGGCGTTGCTCTGTTCTTTAATGCCGTTTTTGTCCACCAGGATAGAGACTTTTTCACTTTGATTTATAGACTTATCTTCCTTGTCTTGGCAACATTTCTTTTTCAATATGGTAGAATTTCCCATTGTAAGGTTCTCATCCTCCACTGGGCCCATGGAATGACCCCAATAGTGGAAGACATCATTCCCAGGAGTCCCAAACATTCTTTCAAAGATGTCAGCTTTCTTTTTGTCAATGAGATTGAGAGGTCTCTTCTCTTTGTGCATCTATTCTGATAGATTCAGTGAGATTCAATATCTCCCTATCATCACCCCAAGAAACTTGATTCTTTGAGTGGGGTTTAACTAACTCTTTTGCAAATTCACTAGCCAACCATGTGCTTGCAGGAAGTTGACCACCGTCTGTACATGTTCCAGCAGTATTTGCCTGGATGAAGCTGCTATGAGGATGTAGTCTAAATAAGGCCACAGAATACCTTTCTTCCTTAGAACTGCCACTAACATCACTAGCATGTTCGTAAATACCACTGAAGAAGAGGCAAGTGCAAAAGGTAGGCATGTGAACTAATAATGCCTCCCCTTTATGGAGAACCTGAGAAATGTTCGATGTTGAGGATGAATCGGTATGTAATAATAAACATCTTTTAAATCTAGGAACACCATAAAGTCCCCTCTTCTTATGCCTGTCATGATGGTCTTCATGGTTTCCATACAAAACTTTCTCACTTCTAGAAACTGGTTCAAACGTCTTAAATCTATAGGGAACAAAATAGGCAAATTGTCCTCTCCACTGGCGCTCTGGTAGGATAGTACCTCCCTTAGATTTGAGGTACGGTCCTCTTCTCCCAATATAAAGTGATAGCAAGGTGTATTAATAAATACCATACATCCCTCAAAGTACAGTGACGCTCCTCTTCTCCGCCTCTGTAAATAGCAATCTGTGTCACCAAGATTTAGGTCCCCTTTGATAGATGGGTGGTCAATTAGGCTCTCCCAAAAAGGAATACAGAAAATGGCAAAGATAGTGTAATACCATTTAATGTACAATAAAACAATACACAGGTGAGACAGATAAAATACAATTGGACAAATGAATGGTAGGATGGTCTGTTACCCGATTTGTGGAGAACGTGGATAACGATCCAGTCCTCAAAGATGGCAAGTTTGGATGGCAGTGAACCCGGGATTTTCACTGTCCAGCGACCACAACAGCAGGCACAGAATCCACCCAGTCCAGGCAAGATGTCCACAAACAATGAAGTCCCAGCTCCAAGCGCTTTCGACCTCCTCTGAGGCCTTTTTCAAGGAAAATGCTGGGAGTCACAAAAGTCCAGGTTTATATACGATGTTCCTCCAATGGGGACACAGTAATATATTAAGTGACCCTCTGAAGTACCAATAGGAAGACAGTCCTCAATCGTGAGGAGGCGGGTGATGATTTTAGTCTCAGACGCGAATCCGGAAATACACGGCGGAAAGCCGCGACTTCTGGTCCGCGATGCCGCACTTCCGGTCTGGCTTATCGAGCACGCGGTCTGGCGTGTTACATCACATCCGGCCAGACGCACCTGATATCCGGTCTTAAGTCCCGGCGGACATGTTAGTACACCCTCATCATCGGCATTTAGATATGAGGATGGTCCATGATTCTCATATGTATTTTCTAATGGCGATAATCAGTGCGTTTTAAGATTATTACAAGTTCCGGGTTTTCTACAAAATACAAAAGTGTTTGTATAAGTAAAACCATGGTAATACATAAAATAAGATATGGTTAAAATTGATGACATAACATACTATTTATAAAATACAGGATAGAGCAGTGATTTTCAACCTTTTTACCTTGTGGCACACTAAATAAGATTCTAAAATTGCCAAGGCACACCATGAGATCGCCACAGGGCAAAATACATTGGCTCCCAACAGGAAAAAAACAAACCTATTGGCCTCCATATATAAAGACAATCAAACTGGTCCCCACAGGTAACAAAAATAAAATACATTGGCCCTACATATGAAAAGAAGAGACCAGTAAATAACAGTTGAACTGGTGGTGGCTGTAAACTGGTTTGGGCATCTCTAGATCTGGGGGCACACTTGAGAACAGCTCAAGGCACACTAGTGTGCCAGGGCACAGTGGTTGAAAAACACTGGGATAGAGTATAAAATGAAAGTAAAATCGAGACAATAAAAGAGGATAAAAGTGTACTATAAATACAGGACGAAAAAATTGGTTAAGATTATAAAAACCATTTCACTTCAAAGTCCTGATTAAGACCCTTTTGGTTTAAGAGTATTAAAATTATATATACACTTCATCTCCTCCTGGGCCAATAAAGTAGGTAGATTTCTATTTCTAATGTTGGAAAAGATTTGTTTGATGCAGAGGAAACGGATAATGGCATCTGTTGAGGAATCATGTTTCATCTTAAAGTGATGAGACAGAGAGTGAGACTCTAATCCTTTTTTAATGTTATTAAGATGCTCATTTAAACGTACTTTAAATGGTCTGCTGGTGCGACCTATATAGAAAAGTCCACAAGAACACTCTATAGCATATATAAAATTTTTGCTGTTACAGGTTAAGAATTGATCCAGATCATGGTAATAGCCATTAATCTCAATTCTCTCATATTTAGTGGTCCCCCTGTTCTTGACTGTTTTGCAGCCTTTGCAGCTACCACACCTGTGGAACCCCTTTGTCGCAATGGTCCCTCTGGGTTTGTTGGATATTAAAGCACTCCGCACAATTTTATTCCTAATATTAGGTGCTTTTCTGTAGATGAACTTGGGCGATCTGGTAGATGTGACCCCAGAATTGGGTCCTTCTTTAAAATCCCCCAATTCCGTTTAAAAGACTTTTCTATATTCTTATGTTGAGCATTAAAACCAGTAATAAAAGCCCATTTAAAATCATTGTTATTGGACGAACTGTCCTCTTTGTCCTTTAAAAGATCATTTCTTTCAATCAAATTTGTGTTTTCCATTTTTGAATTGATAAATTGGGAATCATATCCGCTTTTAATGAATCTTTGGGCCATATTGGTTGCTTGTTCTTGATATATAGCATTATCTGTGCAATTACGTCTCACTCTTTTAAATTGGCCACCTGGAATGGCATTCAACCATTGTAGGTGGTGGCAACTGTCGTGTTGAATATAAGCCAGGCAATCTGTTGGCTTAGTAAAAGTCTTTGTCTTTAAAATTCCATCCTCAATAAAAACTGTTACAGGTCGAGTATCCCGTATCCGAATATCCGTTATCCGAATTATTCCGAAATACGGACATTCCAGAAAGTGAAAAAAAAAATTTTTTTTGCTAAAAACTCACTGGGGACATTTGTAACAGCATCACTGGGGACATGATATGTAACTGGCACTATATATGTGAAAGACAATGATTGCTTGGCATTCAAATTCAGTGCTGAGAAAGTACACACATTTTGTTTCACGTTTTGAAACCTTGTTTTTTGAACAATTAAAATATATTTGTGTGTATTTTATGTGGTAATAAAATATATTTGTGTGTATATTATGTGTTTTATACAGCATAAATGCAAGATACTTCAAAATACATCATTGAAATATTAAAATATTCCGAAATACGGAATAATCCGTTATCCAAAATTCTCCTGGTCCCGAGCATTTTGGATAAGGGATACTCAACCTGTATATCTAAAAAGTCAATAGAAGTTCTACTTACATTAAAAGTGAGCTCAATGTTGATGGTATTGAAATTTAAATATTGACAAAAGGAGTTCAAATCATCCTCATTCCCCCTCCAAAAAAAAATTATGTCATCAATATATCGTTTCCATGACACCAGGTTCGCCCCATATGGATTGTTAGACCATACTTTGTCGTCTTCCCATGCCCCCATAAAAATGTTGGCATAGCTGGGGGCGAACCTGGTGCCCATGGCTGTTCCTGTTTTCTGGATATAAAAACAATCTTGAAATAAAAAATAATTATTGTTCAAGATAAAACTCACTCCTTCTTCGATAAAATTTTGTAGATCTTGATTTAAATCACTGGTTTGTAAAGATCGTTTAATGGCTGCTAAACCATGATGATGTTCAATTATGGTGTATAATGATTTCACATCAGCGGTGACCATTATAATATCTTCATTAAAATGTATACCAGATAAAATATTTAAAAGACTTTTAGTGTCTCTAAGATGCGAAAGATTATTAATAACAAGCGGTTGCAGATAAAAGTCAATATACTCAGATAAGTTCGCAGTTAGGGAATTGGTCCCTGATACAATAGGGCGTCCGGGCGGGTGAGTGACATTTTTGTGAACTTTGGGAAGCAAATAAATAACGGGTATGAAGGGTTCATTATTAAGAAGGAATTTATAAGTGCTATCTTCTAGAACCTCTTGATGTTTGAATTTGTCTAAGAGGACAGTAAGTTTTTTAAACATGTTTTCTGTAGGGTCACCCCTTAGTTTATGATAAGTAGTCTTATCCTCCACCTGAGAGAGGACCTCATTTACGTACCAGGTTTTATCCATGAGCACTATCCCCCCGCCTTTGTCGGCGGGTTTTATAATCAGATCTTGTTTCTCACTCAAGTTTTTTAATGCCTCCCTTTCTTTCTTAGACAGGTTGTATTTTACTCCTCCCGGTTTTATGTATTATTTATTATTTATTAATTATTAATTATTATTTTTTATTTCAAGATTGTTTTTATATCCAGAAAACAGGAACAGCCATGGGCACCAGGTTCGCCCCCAGCTATGCCAACATTTTTATGGGGGCATGGGAAGACGACAAAGTATGGTCTAACAATCCATATGGGGCGAACCTGGTGTCATGGAAACGATATATTGATGACATAATTTTTTTCTGGAGGGGGAATGAGGATGATTTGAACTCCTTTTGTCAATATTTAAATTCCAATACCATCAACATTGAGCTCACTTTTAATGTAAGTAGAACTTCTATTGACTTTTTAGATATAACAGTTTTTATTGAGGATGGAATTTTAAAGACAAAGACTTTTACTAAGCCAACAGATTGCCTGGCTTATATTCAACACGACAGTTGCCACCACCTACAATGGTTGAATGCCATTCCAGGTGGCCAATTTAAAAGAGTGAGACGTAATTGCACAGATAATGCTATATATCAAGAACAAGCAACCAATATGGCCCAAAGATTCATTAAAAGCGGATATGATTCCCAATTTATCAATTCAAAAATGGAAAACACAAATTTGATTGAAAGAAATGATCTTTTAAAGGACAAAGAGGACAGTTCGTCCAATAACAATGATTTTAAATGGGCTTTTATTACTGGTTTTAATGCTCAACATAAGAATATAGAAAAGTCTTTTAAACGGAATTGGGGGATTTTAAAGAAGGACCCAATTCTGGGGTCACATCTACCAGATCGTCCCAAGTTCATCTACAGAAAAGCACCTAATATTAGGAATAAAATTGTGCGGAGTGCTTTAATATCCAACAAACCCAGAGGGACCATTGCGACAAAGGGGTTCCACAGGTGTGGTAGCTGCAAAGGCTGCAAAACAGTCAAGAACAGGGGGACCACTAAATATGTGAGAATTGAGATTAATGGCTATTACCATGATCTGGATCAATTCTTAACCTGTAACAGCAAAAATTTTATATATGCTATAGAGTGTTCTTGTGGACTTTTCTATATAGGTCGCACCAGCAGACCATTTAAAGTACGTTTAAATGAGCATCTTAATAACATTAAAAAAGGATTAGAGTCTCACTCTCTGTCTCATCACTTTAAGATGAAACATGATTCCTCAACAGATGCCATTATCCGTTTCCTGTGCATCAAACAAATCTTTTCCAACATTAGAAATAGAAATCTACCTACTTTATTGGCCCAGGAGGAGATGAAGTGTATATATAATTTTAATACTCTTAAACCAAAGGGTCTTAATCAGGACTTTGAAGTGAAATGGTTTTTATAATCTTAACCAATTTTTTCGTCCTGTATTTATAGTACACTTTTATCCTCTTTTATTGTCTCGATTTTACTGTCATTTTATACTCTATCCTGTATTTTATAAATAGTATGTTATGTCATCAATTTTAACCATGTCTTATTTTATGTATTACCATGGTTTTACTTATACAAACACTTTTGTATTTTGTAGAAAACCCGGAACTTGTAATCTTAAACGCACTGATTATCGCCATTAGAAAATACATATGAGAATCATGGACCATCCTCCTATCTAAATGCCGATGATGAGGGTGTATTTACATGTCCGCCGGGACTTAAGACCGGATATCAGGTGCGTCTGGCCGGATGTGATGTAACACGCCAGACCGCGTGCTCGATAAGCCGGACCGGAAGTGCGGCATCGCGGACCGGAAGTCGCGGCTTCCTGCCGTGTATTTCCGGATTCGCGTCTGAGACTAAAATCATCACCCGCCCCCTCACGATTGAGGACTGTCTTCCTATTGGTACTTCAGAGGGTCACTTAATATATTACTGTGTCCCCATTGGAGGAACATCGTATATAAACCTGGACTTTTGTGACTCCCAGCATTCTCCTTGAAAAAGGCCTCAGAGGAGGTCGAAAGCGCTTGGAGCTGGGACTTCATTGTTTGTGGACATCTTGCCTGGACTGGGTGGATTCTGTGCCTGCTGTTGTGGTCGCTGGACAGTGAAAATCCCGGGTTCACTGCCATCCAAACTTGCCATCTTTGAGGACTGGATCGTTATCCACGTTCTCCACAAATCGGGTAACAGGCCATCCTACCATTCATTTGTCCAATTGTATTTTATCTGTCTCACCTGTGTATTGTTTTATTGTACATTAAATGGTATTACACTATCTTTGCCATTTTCTGTATTCCTTTTTGGGAGAGCCTAATTGACCACCCATCTATCAAAGGGGACCTAAATCTTGGTGACACAGATTGCTATTTACAGAGGCGGAGAAGAGGAGCGTCACTGTACTTTGAGGGATGTATGGTATTTATTAATACACCTTGCTATCACTTTATATTGGGAGAAGAGGACCGTACCTCAAATCTAAGGGAGGTACCATCCTACCAGAGTGCCAGTGGAGAGGACAATCTGCCTATTTTGTTCCCTGTGTATTTGATGGTGTTTGGGTCACCATTTTAGTTTGAACTCTCCATAGGCTGCTTTAGCGCACAAGCCCATCGACTTTTTTCCTTCTGTGTACAGTCTTAAATCTATAATTGTTCTGAACCCACCAGTGTTCTTTTCCACCAGAAAGAGATTGGAGTAAAATCCCTTTGTTCTCTGACTTGTCGGTACCAGTTCTATTGCCTTGATAAACAGTAGGTTGACTAAAATCTTCAACTCCTTCCTTTCTAATGTGAATTTTGGCCTCCTTGACTCTATGAAAACGTTGATAGGTAGTTGAATGAATTCAAGAAGATAACCTTTGCGATCCACTTTCCGTACCTACTTGACATGAATTGAAGCATCCCATATGATGGGAAACTGTAACAGGCGGGCTCCCACTACAGGGAATGGCTGACCATCATTGTCTCACAATTCTTGTGAAAGTTTGCCGAAAGGACTGACAAGAGGAGGCAAACATACCTCTTCGACTGTATGGCCTACCAGGCCTATATGACTTGGCTTCTTTAAATGTCTGCCTGGATGATGCGGGATACTGAAAAAGATTATTTTTGTCTTGTGGAAGCCTAAGAGATTTACCTCCAGTAAGTCTGCGGATAAATGCATCCAACTTGGTTCTGAATAGAAATGGTAACGAAACGAATCGATTCTTTGAATAAGAGTCTGCAGACCAGGCCCTAAAGCGCAGCACTCTTCTTGTAGCAACACCGGCTGACATTGCTCTAGCTGCGAAAGACGTAACATCTAAAGATGCTTCACCTAAAAATTCAACTGATTTCTGAATGACATCCAAACTCTTCAAAATGTATTGCCTAGAATTATTTTCTTCAACGTCAGTGTGAAGGGTTGTACACCACATTCTCAATGCTCTAGACACCGATGCCATAGAGACCCCTGCTTTAAAGGATACTGCTGTAGAGAAATGTAATTTTCTTAGTGAACTCTCCATTCTTCGATCCATAGATCTTTAAATGAGACACCATCCTCCAGTGGCAATGTGTCATGCAGGATGTTACCTCCGCCACTGCTGCATCTACTCTTGGTAGACCACACCACTTAAGAAATTCGGTACTATTGCTCGGAGATGAAGTGTATATATAATTTTAATACTCTTAAACCAAAGGGTCTTAATCAGGACTTTGAAGTGAAATGGTTTTTATAATCTTAACCAATTTTTTCGTCCTGTATTTATAGTACACTTTTATCCTCTTTTATTGTCTCGATTTTACTGTCATTTTATACTCTATCCTGTATTTTATAAATAGTATGTTATGTCATCAATTTTAACCATGTCTTATTTTATGTATTACCATGGTTTTACTTATACAAACACTTTTGTATTTTGTAGAAAACCCGGAACTTGTAATCTTAAACGCACTGATTATCGCCATTAGAAAATACATATGAGAATCATGGACCATCCTCCTATCTAAATGCCGATGATGAGGGTGTATTTACATGTCCGCCGGGACTTAAGACCGGATATCAGGTGCGTCTGGCCGGATGTGATGTAACACGCCAGACCGCGTGCTCGATAAGCCGGACCGGAAGTGCGGCATCGCGGACCGGAAGTCGCGGCTTCCTGCCGTGTATTTCCGGATTCGCGTCTGAGACTAAAATCATCACCCGCCCCCTCACGATTGAGGACTGTCTTCCTATTGGTACTTCAGAGGGTCACTTAATATATTACTGTGTCCCCATTGGAGGAACATCGTATATAAACCTGGACTTTTGTGACTCCCAGCATTCTCCTTGAAAAAGGCCTCAGAGGAGGTCGAAAGCGCTTGGAGCTGGGACTTCATTGTTTGTGGACATCTTGCCTGGACTGGGTGGATTCTGTGCCTGCTGTTGTGGTCGCTGGACAGTGAAAATCCCGGGTTCACTGCCATCCAAACTTGCCATCTTTGAGGACTGGATCGTTATCCACGTTCTCCACAAATCGGGTAACAGGCCATCCTACCATTCATTTGTCCAATTGTATTTTATCTGTCTCACCTGTGTATTGTTTTATTGTACATTAAATGGTATTACACTATCTTTGCCATTTTCTGTATTCCTTTTTGGGAGAGCCTAATTGACCACCCATCTATCAAAGGGGACCTAAATCTTGGTGACACAGATTGCTATTTACAGAGGCGGAGAAGAGGAGCGTCACTGTACTTTGAGGGATGTATGGTATTTATTAATACACCTTGCTATCACTTTATATTGGGAGAAGAGGACCGTACCTCAAATCTAAGGGAGGTACCATCCTACCAGAGTGCCAGTGGAGAGGACAATCTGCCTATTTTGTTCCCTGTGTATTTGATGGTGTTTGGGTCACCATTTTAGTTTGAACTCTCCATAGGCTGCTTTAGCGCACAAGCCCATCGACTTTTTTCCTTCTGTGTACAGTCTTAAATCTATAATTGTTCTGAACCCACCAGTGTTCTTTTCCACCAGAAAGAGATTGGAGTAAAATCCCTTTGTTCTCTGACTTGTCGGTACCAGTTCTATTGCCTTGATAAACAGTAGGTTGACTAAAATCTTCAACTCCTTCCTTTCTAATGTGAATTTTGGCCTCCTTGACTCTATGAAAACGTTGATAGGTAGTTGAATGAATTCAAGAAGATAACCTTTGCGATCCACTTTCCGTACCTACTTGACATGAATTGAAGCATCCCATATGATGGGAAACTGTAACAGGCGGGCTCCCACTACAGGGAATGGCTGACCATCATTGTCTCACAATTCTTGTGAAAGTTTGCCGAAAGGACTGACAAGAGGAGGCAAACATACCTCTTCGACTGTATGGCCTACCAGGCCTATATGACTTGGCTTCTTTAAATGTCTGCCTGGATGATGCGGGATACTGAAAAAGATTATTTTTGTCTTGTGGAAGCCTAAGAGATTTACCTCCAGTAAGTCTGCGGATAAATGCATCCAACTTGGTTCTGAATAGAAATGGTAACGAAACGAATCGATTCTTTGAATAAGAGTCTGCAGACCAGGCCCTAAAGCGCAGCACTCTTCTTGTAGCAACACCGGCTGACATTGCTCTAGCTGCGAAAGACGTAACATCTAAAGATGCTTCACCTAAAAATTCAACTGATTTCTGAATGACATCCAAACTCTTCAAAATGTATTGCCTAGAATTATTTTCTTCAACGTCAGTGTGAAGGGTTGTACACCACATTCTCAATGCTCTAGACACCGATGCCATAGAGACCCCTGCTTTAAAGGATACTGCTGTAGAGAAATGTAATTTTCTTAGTGAACTCTCCATTCTTCGATCCATAGATCTTTAAATGAGACACCATCCTCCAGTGGCAATGTGTCATGCAGGATGTTACCTCCGCCACTGCTGCATCTACTCTTGGTAGACCACACCACTTAAGAAATTCGGTACTTGTTTCCTAGAATGGCCACACCGATGTTGATCGGGTCGGTCGCATCGCATCAATCGCATCGCATGCGACCAAATCGCATGCGATGCGAGCAACGCGATGGTCCCGATTTTTACATTGATTGAAATGTGAATAGGGTCCCTGGGACCCTATTTTACATTGAATTCAATGTAAAATTATCCCCAGACCCCAATTTTAACCCCCTCAACGCTAACCCACGATTGACGCCAACCTGAAGCGTGGCGAGCGGCGGCAGTACGCGTCCTCCGACCTTTTCATACCCCTGCTATCCACGTCGGCGTGGAGTTGAGAATATAAAGTGTGGAGAGCGCAGTGAGGGGATGCGTATAACTTCACAGGTATACGAGTCCCCTCGCGGGGCTCGCTGCGCTTGCCACGCTTCATGCTCGGTGGCTCGCTGCGCTCGCCACACTTTATATTCTCAACTCCACGCCGTCGTGGATAGTAGGGGTATGAAAAGGTCGGAGGACGCGTTCCGCCGCCCCTCGCGGGCTTGCTACGCTCGCCACGCTTCGGGTTGGCGTCAATTGTGGGGTGACGTTCACAATGGGGGGGGGGCATATACAATGAGAAATGGGCCATATTGGCCCATTTCCCATTTTTTTCCTGATTTCAATGTTAAAAATATTTTAACATTGATCCCTATGGCAATATCGGGTGCAACCGCGATGGACCCGATTTTGCCTTTGCCGGCAAAATGGACCTGATTTCAAAGGAAATCGGGTCCATCGGGGGTAGTCGTGTACCTTAACTGTACCACTTACTTTTTGAGGTGTGCGATTAAACGTGTGATGGGAGCACACATCCCATCTCACCCAGCAATTGTACCGTGTATGGGCACTTTTACAGACTATTTTAAAGTTTCTAAAAAAAAATAAAAAAAAACAGTTGACTTTTGACTATAAGTTTTCAACAATTTTTGTTCCAGCATTATCACTTTTTTAAAAAGGACAACTACTTGCTGACTGGTATAGTGTACTTTATAGTTACCATCCCGTCCAAATGATGGAAATGTCAAAACACTTGCACTGTAACTCTTAAAATCACACTGTTGCATCCACTTGTACAAAAATAACAAGTATTATTTTGCATACTAAATATTATTGTAAGCCAGTGGTGGCCACACCAGACTTCAAGATCTTCCAACAGTCCATGTTTTTCAGACTATTTGTGTATTTGTACAATGTGTCAGGAATGAATGCACCACATGTTTGATAATGTGAGAGTTAGTAATGACTGCACCTGTGCACTAGATAGGTGGTCTGGGAAACGTGACCTGTTGGTGATCTCAAGAACTGGTTTGGCAGTCACTGTTCTAAGCAAACCAGTTTTTTTTTAACACTGGTTACAGTAAGGTATGTATTTGTCAACATATTCGTCTTGAATAACATAACATTTTGCTGTAATTTGAATTATTTTTGAATTCATGTGTGATGGTCACAGGCACTATCAGAATGAAGAAGAGCACAGATATAACCTGGACAGATTTAATTTTTTAAAATATTACATTCTGTTTTTAAATAAACTCCCCCCAGCCCCTCTATCGCCCTCCTCCCTGCATACAGTACATCTGCAGTGAAAAGATCTTCACCAAAACGCAGAGTGCACCTGAATAACATCATTATTAACCCTTTCATTGCCAACGTGTCAGAGATTTACAAAATAGCTAAAAATGCCAGCGTCACTCACGTTTGTAATATAAATAAAAAATATAAATAAAAAAAGATATTTCCTACAGTATATAAGGTAAATATTACAGGTCATACAATGACTAAAAAATGTTTGCTTGGCAATTTTCACACTGATTTTGACAAATTCACTTTGCACACGTTACAAAACAATATTTCCTTGTTAATTTAAGATTGAAATTGATCACAGTTTTGTTTGTTTTTTTCCCTCTTTGAACAGAAAGTAAAGTTAGTCTATAATGGATTCGAATTTTGGTATCAGGAATAGAAAATCTAAAGCTTCTTCTATTTAAAAAGTTATGGTGGCATAGAGTTTCAAGAATCTGAAATTCCTTTACTCTAATCAATTTCTATTTTAGCTTTCATTTCACTGATATACTTTGCAACATGCAGACAAATCGGCACATATAAGCAAATGGAATACAAACGGCTTCCCTTGTGAACATTCACGTGACCGAGGTGCTGACGTTTTTATTGCCTGTGTTTGCTGTAATACAAATTGGTGCATCAGTATAGTACACCACCATTGGTTATACCTTTGAAAATTGCACCACTCCTATATGAGGTGTAGTTTCCCCATCAGAGTATATTCTCCTATGCTTGTTGCTGTGCATCTGTGAATGCAGCAGTTTGCAATGACATGTCTGATAAAGTTTGAATCGATAGCAGCAGCTCTTTTGTGCTTACACAACAACGTAGACATCCATATTGAATGGGGCTATAAATTGGGCCCATAAGGTGCTAGACAAATGTGTACACTTATGGTGTTGCTATGATGCGCATGCATTGCAGAATGCGGCTCATGGTGTATAGCGGGGAGTGTGTATATACATTCATCCACTAACCATACACTTAGCATGGGAGACATATAGGCATGATTAATCGATGCATAGCAGTACTTTGATGCAAAAATGCAGGGTACTTTGTGTATTATCATGGCGCACCCCATATTGATAGCGCAATTTTTTCATCGCATCACATGCCATACACCCGATGCACTGCGATGCGATTTTAGCCCCCTATGCGATGAAAAATTGTATAAGCACCCAAATGGGTGCTTACAATGTTAAATGCACCCTCACGCCACCCCCCACTATAAACGTGAACCCAAAGCGTGGCGAGCGCAGTGAGCCTGCGAGGGGCGGCGGTACGCGTCCTCTGACCTTTTCAATCCCCCACTATCCACATCGGCGTGGAGTTGATTTTATAAAGTGTGGCGAGCCACCGAGCCCGAAGCGTGGCGAGCGGACACGTATACCTTTGAAGTTATGCACGTCCGCTCGCCACGCTTTATAAAATCAACTACACGCCGACGTGGGGGTCGGAGAACGCGTACGTTTATAGTGGGGGTGCACGGGGGTGGCGTGGGGGTGCATTTAACATTGTAAGTACCCATTAGGGTGCTTATACAAGTTATAATCGCATCCCATCGCATTGTATGCCATATACAATGACATACAATTTATACACGTCCTCCGACCCCCCACATCGGCGTGTCCGCTCGCCACGCTTCTGGCTCGGTGGCACGCCACACTTTATAAAATCAACTCCACGCCGATGTTGATAGTGGGGGATTGAAAAGGTCGGAGGACGCGTACCGCTGCGCTCGCCACGCTTTGGGTTCACGTTTATAGTGGGGGTGCATTTAACATTGTAAGTATCCATTAGGGTGCTTATACAAGTTATAATCGCATTCCATCGCATTGTATGCCCTATACAATGACATACAATTTAAAAATTGTATGACATTGGGGAACATCGCGCGATATCGCATCTTTTCGCATACCATCACATGCCTTATGGTTTGCGATGCGATGGGCGCCGTGATACTACACAAGTACCAAATGCAGCAATAAGTCAGTAGACATATATGTACTGTCTGTAATACCCCTTTCACATCGCACTTTTAAAACGGTAAATTGCCGTTTTTTTCCCTTTTTAAAACGTTTAAGCCTGCACTGTGAATGCACCACAGCCGATTTACCGTTTAAAGTTAACTGGCATTTCGAACCGTGTAAAAAGCAGAGTCCTACACGGTTCCTTGCCGTTTTTTGTGCAATGTGAATGTGTACAATGCTATGCATTCACAGTGCAGGCTTAAACGTTTTAAAAAGGGAAAAAAAACCCGGCAATTTACCGTTTTAAAAGTGCAATGTGAAAGGGGTATAAACCGGTATTTAAAACGGTAATCTGCGGCAATGTTAAGGCTCTGACCCGTTTTAATTACCGTTTTAAATACCGGTTTTTAAAACGTGTCGGCGATGTGAAAGTGGTATAATACAGTAAATTAGTAGAATAAAAAATATTTATTTTATAAGGGGAAAATGTAATAGGATGAGAGATTCAGAAAGTCAGAGATTTGGTAAGAAAGTTCCAGTATTTTTAAAGCGGCAATCATTTACACTGCAAAACCAGTTTGATTTTGCAGTGTAAATGATTGCGGCTTTAAAACAACTGGAGATTTCTTGCAAATCTCTCACTTTCTGAATCTCTCATCCTATTAAATTTCATCCAGTATTTCTGTAGGTGGCAGGTGAGGGGAAACCACCCTTTAACAGTGTCATTTTTTTTGTAATGTAATTTGAAAATGTTAGTCAATAGCTCAATAGGAAAAACATTTGATTTGTTCTAAAATAATAAAGATATGCCTTCAAGCTTTAAAAGAATGGACACAAAAAAAATCTGCATGTTATACTGCACATAAACGAGCAGCACTTGTGCATTTAAAAAAAAAAAACATAAGTAAGTGGTCAGGTTTTTGCAATGTATCTTTGTACAACGGAATTATTTTTTATTGCGTTAAAAATAGTCTTGTAGGGAAAAAAATAAAGTATATTATTATTATTTTATTTATAAGGTGCAAGTGTTTCGCAGCACCGTACAAAGGAACAGTACAGGGAGACAAAATTTAACATTACAGTAAATGAATAACAGAAATAGATTACAGGTAAAATAAATGTCACAGTTCAATACACATTACAGCTTAAATGTAAGTAGTGAGGACTTGATCAATGTACTACTAGGGGCTGGTGGTCAAAGATGGACACTGAGTGTTTAAGTATGGGAGAGCTGTGAGTGAAATGTGAAGAGATGAGGGCTTTGATGACAAGAGGGAAGAGGGCCTTGCTCTGAAGAGCTTACAATCTAGTAGGAAGGGGCAACAGACAGATTACATGAGGTGCAAGCAATATATAAATAAATAAATAAAGCATTACACAACTTCCGGTGCCGAAGTCTTTAACAAATTTCACTTCAATAGTCGTTTTACACTCCCCCTTATCATGAACACCAAAGCTTTCATTCTTCTTTTGTCCCATTCTAGTTTACACTTTGGCCTGACTTCTATATAGACTTGGTTTTACATTAGCTGCTAGTTGAGATGTAACTACAAAAAAAGAAAAAAGTGAATGTGAAAACCTAATGGTTAACGAGGTTTCATGAGAATAAAAATGGACAAAAGTGCATGTATTCACTGTTGGTTGCATAAATTATGTGGCCCTGCTTCACCAATGAAATAATCAAACTCTGGAGAACTAACAATTACATGCTGTAATAAAAAAGCTTTTGTGTTTTATATGCTGCCCATGGGGCACCCGTTTTTTTATTAAATTACATTGTGTTTTACAAATTGTGTATCAATTCTTAGGGCGCACCCTGAACCTCTATTCCTTATCTCTAAACCAATCTGGGTCCTGTCTAACCGGGGATCCTCAGAGTTGCTGCAACATAATTGGTGTGCGCGGTTTGGGTTTTCTTTGTTCTCTCTATCTATCTATCTATCTATCTATCTATCTATCTATCTATCTATCTATATATATATATATATATATATATATATATATATATATATATATATATATATATATATATATATATATATATTTGCACAAATGGTCCGCCACTCTGCTTCTTAATTTGTTTTCTGTGCCCGGTGCCCTCACAAAATGGGGAGAAGATAGTGATCAAGGCGTGCGGCACTCGTAGCAATAACTCAGTCAAGTGAGGTCAGCTTAATCAATCAACATTTCATTAGTTTAAAATTTCGTCTGGATACAAAAGAACTACATGAACAACTCTTACCTTATATCCCCACCCGGTGTCACGTAAAGCCTGTTCCCAATGGCGCCGGTCTCCGCTGGGCGTCCTCCCGGTGACATCATCACATAGTTGCCCGACGGCCGGCGGGCGCACCCCAGTAACGCTACCACGCCGAGACCCACGTCCAGCATCACCGTTGCCTGGGCAACCCGGCTGTAGTGATGAAATTAAAAAGAAACATACTTAAACAATAATATCGAAATATATAAATACAATGCAAATCACATGACTATCATGCCACTCCTAAATATAAGTATATAACAATAATACATATAATCACATCATCTTTTTCTAAATAAATTATTTATGTTTAAGAAAGAAGGGTAATCATATCATTAGGCAAAACCAGAGACTAGCCATAAATGCGGACCTAAAAAGTGTAGATGTAAAGTACAATGTCAAACATCCTAAAGACAATTCACTAGCCAAGAAGACAAGATAATGGCATCATGTCGTTTAAGCCACGTGGAGCAATAGTATCCAGCTTATTTATCCAGAATGCTTCTCTACGGAGCAACATGGCATTTCTATATAGCAAGGCAATTTTGACTAGATCAGATACTGTCTTCCCACCTTGTGCTCCTTCCATAGACAAAACACATGAACATAGACAAAACCACCAATGGCCACTAGCAAAAATTGCACCATGTGTACATACCTTTTGATGGTATATTCATTTGGGTAGATCCATGTTTTCCTTCTGTTTAATGTCATTGTAGGATATATTTGTATAATACCCCCCCCCCCCTCCTGCTGTATACAGGGCTAATTAATATATTGGTGTCCAGTAAGTGAAGGATAATAAATACTTTCTAGTGGAAAGTGTAGGTCAAGTCAACTCTCATCTTCTCGGGATGTTGGATGTGTAATGCCTGGTACACACCAGGACGACTAGGGCCCGATCCCCTCAATCTAGATCCAATTCTGACCAATTGGATGTAGATTGTGTGGTGATTGGGCCCTTTTCTGTCCTGGTGTGGACCGATACCGATCCGATGCGCGGTCCCGCGGGTCGGTCGGTCGTTATTCAGATCCTACCTGCTGCAGGTTGGATCTGAATAACGACCATACTGCCGGGTGCGGGTCGCCATTGGATCGGACCCGCTCACGGTGCACATCGTGAGCGGGTCGTGCCCCCCCACATCATCGTGAGCGGGTCTGAAGAAACACTGACGACCCGCTCACAATGTGCATCGTGAGCGGGTCGTCGTGGTGTGTACCCTACATTAGAGTTAAGAGAAAGACGCTTGGTGGGCACTTTTCAAATGAGCAATGGCCGCCCCAATGCAGAACCCATGACTAATGATATCGGACACCATAAAGGCCCATAAACACCAGACGATGAGTTCAGTAAAAGATATTGTTTAACAGTTTCCCTTGAACTTTCCAGTGTCCTGGACTAATGATATTGTGCATACACACTGAATGATATGTCGAACCATCTAGCTAATAATAATATGTACCTTTTTTATTATAGACTTAACCAAAATTGAGCTGCATGTACAGAAGACAGAAACCCTCGTTAGCGACCTATCCACCGTTTGTTGCAAACACACTGGGCGATATTGCACAGCCAAAATGAGTGAGCTTGTTCAAAATATCTCCCAGTGTGTACGCACCTTTCCTTTCAGATGGCTCACAGAAGAAGCATGCTCTTAATGGCTTAACGCACAAATCTGACACCTGCATGGAAAGGCCGTAATTACAATTCCATATGACCGTAACCGTGATATCCTGATGAAAGCAAGTAGGAAAAAAAGTGACAAAATGGTAATAAGCCAACAAATCTAATTTAATCAGTCGCTTACTGTAACAATAGAGTTGATTACATCTACAGCAGCAGATAGATTAATATGCCTGTGGGTACATATCTATAAACTCAGTCCTCAGAGAGGACAAGATGCAAATACGTGGATAACTATCTGCATTTCCTAATTAAACCGCTGACATGGAAGAATTCACACCTCACATGATTATTTTAAAAGGACAAAATGTATAGAACAATAAATACAATGACCGGTCAATACATAGTTACACAACACATGTACAGTAGTCGTTTTTAAAAGTAGATCATGTGATACGACAAATATGTAATAACAAACGGTAAAAAAAAAATATTTAAAATGTTTTAAAGGCGGATCATCCATTGAACATATTTCACCAACTCCTTTTAGTAATTGAATGTAAACGTGGAAAATGGAACTTTTTGCCCATGAATTGTTGTTTACAATAAATATTTTTTTCTTTTTAGAAGCTTTAGTAAATTGACCCCAAAATCAGCAATTCTTCCCACCTGTAGATAGCACAACCTAAAAGCAACTGATAAGGAAACATGAGTTCAATGGTATTTGTTTATTATGATGCCAAGTAGATACACCCATACATTTAATGTTTCATTTTGGTATAAGAAAATCTATATAATAAGTTGAAGAGTGTGTGTGTGCGTGTGTGTGTGCGTGTCTGTTGCATTGCGGGCACACCGTGGCACTCAGAGCTGCCAAATTTGGCAACAAGGTACCTCTGGACCTGGTGGTGTGCACCTTGGAGCCGTTTTTGGGAAATTTCACTTAGAAATTTAAAAAACACCAAGTTTTAATTTGCCTTTATTAATGATCTGGGAAAAAGATTGACGATCAGGGAAACCGTTGTCGAAGGAACAACTCCACACCTGATTTCATTGCTGTCATTGAGTATGAATGACACATTCTATCATTATGGTGAAGGCTTTAAACAATTAGGAATAAAGGGGCGTACACACGGGGGCGATTTTGTACAATATCGCGGGAAATATGGTCGCTAAGCGACCATATTGCCCACGATGGGAGTGTGCACCGGCGACATATCGCCGGGTGCGTGCTCCCGTTTTTACCCCTGTAGTGATCGCTGGTCACAGGAACATGCTCCTGCGACCAGCTGATTACCACTGCCGCACCCCCCCGGCAGTTTCTTTTTCATCAGTGACCATCTCTGGTCGCTGATGAAAAGGAGAAACTGAGCAAAATATTGCTCAACAATATATTGCTGAGCAATATATCTCCCCCGTGTGTACGGGGCTTAACTGAGGATATACATAGACCACACATCACACACACACGTACATATTGTATACGCACACACAGTACACCACATATGCACACAACACACATATATATAGGTAGCGCACCTCACACACTTACACATTGGACAGATACACACAACAAAACACATATATAACACACCACATGCAGTACAACACAAACCCATATACACTACAACACACACCCAAAAACAGTACAACAAACACACAGAACACACACACTTAAACATTGTGCAGATACAGAAACACACACAATTAAGCATTGTCAGGATACGCACAGCACACTACACGCACATATATATGTAGCGCACCTCACATTCAGCAGATACACATAACACAACACACACATATAACACACCACTCACGGTACAACACACACCCACATTCACTACAACACGCACCCAAAAACAGTACAATACAAAGAACACACCCAAACATTGCACAGATACACACAGCACACTACACACACACACATTTATACATAGCACACCTTACGCACTTACACATTGGGCAGATACACACAACACACACACACACATAACATACCTCTAACAGCACAACACACACCCACATTCACCACACACACCCAAAAAACAGTACAACACACAAAAAACATACTTAAACACTGCACAGATACACAAAGGCACAACACACACATACACATACCGTATATACATAGCACACCTCACACACTTACCCATTGGACAGATACATACAACACACACAACCACATACACTACAACACACACACAAAAACAGTAACACACACAAACACATAAAAAAATAATTCGCCGTTTATGTAACCGGCTAATAAAAACTGTACCTAATGTACCGGCTTTTCTTTTTTTCCCATATCCATCTCTGCGCACCCCGGCCAGTTGCACTGAGAAATCTTTGTCCTGGCCAATGCACCCGTTGATCAATACAAAGTGGGTACACTGCACTCACCCTGTTAGTCAGTTGGATGTTAGGCGCTGCTCTGCCTTAAGGGTTTCCCAGACTCTTTTGGTTCATAGATAATGTTTGGTCGATGGGCATGAGCGCTGCATGTATTTGTTTGAAGTTATGAGTGTAAGAAGTTGAAGAATAAGACTGAGATGAAGATTTGTCACGTTATAGTGTACAATTTACTCAATAAATCGTGAAATAAATATGTGTACATAGAAGTACAATCAAGAAATGAAAGTAGGATTAAAAAATTAATTCTGATTCAAACTGATAATTGTTTGGATGGGGGTGGGTTGCGTAACAAATCTATAGGTGGAGGGGGTATGGATATTGTGGGCATAATTAGTGTTTTATACACCCACAGGGGGTCCCCAGTTGATGAGAAATTTTCACTTCAGTGTCACCGTAGGGGGATTTCCAATTGGGGTTCAGGTGGTCTTTTAGGGACCCCTTTACAATCCCGTTGGTCTCTTCTCCTGGAGCCTACGGTCTCCCTCAGTGATTGACTATCATTAAGGGAGACCGTAGGCTCAAGGAGGAGAGACCTATGGGATTGTAAAGGGTCCCTAAAAGACCACCTGGACCCTGATTGGGAATCCCGCTATGGTGACACTGTGACCGTGACACTTGAGGACCCCCTGTAGGTGTACCAAACACCAATTATGCCCACAATATCCATACCCCCCCCCCACACCTATAGATTTGTTTCGAAACCCACCCCCATCCAAACAATTATCAGTTTGAATCAGAACTTTTTTTTTAATACTACCTTCATTTTCTAATTGTACTTCTATGTACACGTATATATTTTTTCAGGTACTTATGTAGTATCTGGGCTGCCGATTTTTTGATTGTATGCCTTAAGTTAAGGCATACAATCAGATGCGATGCGATGCGATATCGCATCGCATCGCATCGCATCGCATCCGATATCGGATGCGATGACCCGATTTTTCCATAGGAATCAATGTTAAAATGATTCCTATGGAAAAATGGGTCCTTTTCATACCCCTACTATCCAAGTGGGCATGGAGTTGGATATAAACCTGTGGCGAGCGTAGCGAGCCACCGAGCCCGAAGCGTGGCGAGCGAAGCGAGCCCCGCGAGGGGACGGTATTCGTCCCCTCGCGGGGCTCGCTTCGCTCGCCACGCTTCGGGCTCGGTGGCTCGCTACGCTCGCCACAGGTTTATATCCAACTCCATGCCCACTTGGATAGTAGGGGTATGAAAAGGACCCATTTTTCCCATTGAATTCCATGTTAAAATGGACTCAGTCCATTTTAACATTGATTCCTATGGAAAAATCGGGTCATCGCATCGCATCGCATCGAATCGCATGGTCGCATGCGATGCGATGCGATCTCCCGATCCGACCCGATTTAGAAATCGGCAGCCCAGATACTACATAAGTACCTTTTTTCACAATTTATTGAGTAAATTGTACACTTTAACACGGCAAATCTTTTTCTCAGTCTTATTCTTCAACTTACTACACTCCAAACCTTATCAATGCACCCATTTATGATTGCGATGGCTGGATCAGTGTATTGGCCCGGTGGGTGTAGGGAAGAATTTGGCCCATTGCACCCGTTCCCAGTGGTGCATTGCAGTGGTGCGGTTAGCATGCATTGCGTTATGACGTCATGTGGCCAGGCCCGCGGACCTGCTCCCACACTCAGTGGCTGCCCCACTGTTTGGTAGAGATGCCCGGTGCATGTGCTTTACAGATCTCCAGACCTCAGAGACTGTTGCAGGCAGGATCGGTGAGGCAGTGGCAGGGAGCGGTGAATTTTTAATTAATTATGGCATGGTAGGTAACGCCCGCCCCGGTCTCCACGCACTCAGCGTATGTATTACACACCCTAGAAACTGTACCATTGAAAGTATAGAAATGGAGGTGTGGCCATGTCCCTTTCTGATTTTGTACCAATTTCTGACTCTCAGATGTTGGAAGGTATGTCATAGGTGCTAAATCTCAGGAGTGGATGTAGAATTCATCAACACATACAAGTTATCAACTCAGGAGCGTTGTGTTTCAAACAACAACACCACACCTGATTTCATTGCCATCATTGAGTATCAATGCAAACACATTCTAACATTATGGTGGAATCTATAACAAATTACAATCTTAGGTCTTTGGCACAGCATACTGTAAGATGACATTTTTCAGCAATTTTGGAAATAAAAAACCCCAAGGTTTTCCCGGGCAACGCCGGGCGGGTCAGCTAGTACAAAATAAAAAAAACATGATAAGACTTACTTCAAGATTGAACTTTCCAAATAAAAATCTTCAGCTCCAATAGTGGGAGGCTAAGGTTCGGGAGATGCCCTGAAATGCCCCTCAGATCCCATCATGATTCACAACTCTGCAGTGTGGTTGGCTGGGGATACGGTCATTAGGACTACAACAACTAGGTCGACAAGCATTGGGCCAACACCACTAGGTCAACATGCAGCGTCGACATGGGTTAAGGTCGACATTGGTTAAGGTCGACATGGGTCAAGGTCAACATGGATCTAGGTCGACATGTGCTAGGTCGACAGTCAAGAGGTCGACATGGGGTTTTTCACTGTTCTTTGAGCCGACGTGCCGACAGGCAGTATTTCATGCCCTACCATCCACTACGGCGTGGTGGGAGAATAAAATAGTGTGCCCGAAGCATTGCGAGCAGATGTAGTGCACTCCAAACTGTGTCCATGTCTGCTGTGTAGACATTCGGGTAAAAAAACTGTGAAAACCCCCATGTCGACATTTTGACTGTCGACCTAGCCCATGTTGACCTATTGACCTTGTGTCCACATAATGTCATGTCGACCTTGATCCATGTCGACCTTGATCCATGTCGACCTTAAACCATGTCGACCTTGCTGCATATCGACCTAGTGGTGTCGACCAAATGCTTGTCGACCTAGTTGTTGTAGACCCAATGATCCCAACCCGTTGGCTGTGGGTTTGTCTGATTAACCAAAGTATGTACTGTCAGCTTTGTGTTTTGGAATTAAAATATATATATTTTTTGTTAGAAGCCAGCTGTACTTCAAGGCCATGCCGTGTTCTCACAATATTTGAATTTTTTTATCCCTTTAAAATAAAATAAACTTTTTATTTATTTCGGTGTTGTATGCTCGAAGGAGTTTCTAAAGCTTCTAAAAATGAAAAAAAAAAACGAAGGTGATGTTGCCTGTAGAAACCAATCAGATTCTGTCTATTATTTCTCTTTTGCATCCTAGAAAATGGCAGACAGAATCTGATTGGTTGCTATGGGCAACATCAGCTCTTTTAATTTTTAGAAGCTTTAGTAAATTTACGACTTATTAAAAATAGCCCCATTTCCATACGTTTCACACGTGACATTTATTGTTACTGAGATTTTATGTTTATACTTAGGTTGGCATGCTGATATTGAAAAGCTGTTCTGATTATTATTATTATAATTTTATTTATCAGGCGCAACAAGTGTTTCACAGCGCCGTACAAAGGAACAGTACAGGGAGACAAATCCTCTGATATACTGTAGACTATATCAGAACAGCTGCCAATATATCATATAGCAGTTTGTGTGTCTTGAAACCTATGGATAGTAGCAGGGCTATCAAATCATTGCAACATTTTTGTACACTGGTAAAGTCAAGAGATGACTTGTTTTAATCCATGTCTGTATTCATCTAAATTTAAAAGTATGTAACACCTGGATCTCCAACTATCATTCTCTATATTTTATCTCTGTCGTTTTCAAAGTGTGAAAGTGTAATAGGACCTACACATGTAGCAATTTTGCTGAGGATCTGAGCTAAATCACTCAGATCGCTCAGCACAGCAATGTGTCAGCGCTGTGTGCTGAGCAATCTGTCTGGTCCAGTGTTCTCCGAAATTGCCATGAAATCAGAGTCTGTATGCCCCATAACTCATTGCCCAATGTTGTTAATGGTGTTTACATTATTTTTTCAGTGAGACAGATTTTATGACACAATTCTGGTTTATCTATTCTAAACTGAGCTAAACAATTGGTTCAAATGTGCTTTTTTCTTCAACAGCATCACTTTATCTTATCATTCCGTCTAGGGAGGCTGGCTCGTTGGTGTGGCAGACCCAAAGTGTTGGAATGAAATTCACAGTTAAATAAACAGTGAACAACATCTGAAGATAGCCAGACCCAATACAGTCTGGTAATAGCCTTTTATCTCATTGCCCTGGGCAATGTAACTAGGTCATTGTCATTTGTTTTTCTATCTATATTCCCTCAGTGGAAGTGGTTTTGTATCTTGCTTATAATCTTACACCTACAGGAACTGATTCTGAGTTGGGGCCAAAGCACAAAAAGCAGATACAGTTACTTTGCACTATATATATATATATATATATATATATATATATATATATATATATATATATATATATATATATATAGATTCTTGTTGCCCGGCACTCGATGTTTGAATAAGTTGGTAGCACCCGGTGCCCTCCTCAGTGGGGTCTTACGCCCTTGCAGATAGTAGGTACAGATAGGCTGCACTCACAGGATTTCTTAGTGAACAAACGTGTAGTTTTATTTTCAAACACGATCCAACATGTTTCGGGTCTTGCCCGTCCTCAGGGATCAACAGTGTAAGTACAAGTGCACATATTTAAACATCTAGGCAGAACCCGCCCCCTAATTAATCACACCCCACCTGGATCATGCTTACCTGTGGCGTCCATCGCCAGTTCCGGCTCCCGCCACCTCCACGTGCGTCGCTCCACCAATGACGTCACGCAGGCAGGGCTGGCAACGGAAATCTTGGGGCCCGGAACACTGATATCTCTGTGGGCCCCCCAACACCGAACGCGGATTCTTATTACATTGCATATTGAATGTATTTTTTTTTATTATTAGAAGTAAATTGATAATTAATATTTACAATGCAATATAATACGGGAGGGCAGAGATGGGAGGGCACAGCATTGTGCGTTGTGTGGTTTAGTGTGTTGCGTGATGCCACTAAACTCATTAGTACAGATAGCCACACAAGTAATTAGGCAGCAATGCTTTTAGACCCCGAGTCCCTCAAAGTCTTGGGGCCCCTCAACTGGACGGGGCCCGGTACGAGTGTCCCCTTTGACCCCCCCTGTCGCCTGCCCTGCACGCAGGGCACCCAGTACTTCGTATAGGAACTGCCCGCCACGTCATCAGCCGTTGCCCCGCACTGTGAACCGCAGCTCACAGCCAAGCCTCGCTCTGGGCGCCCCAGAAAGCCGTCTCCATGGTGACACATCTACAAAATATAATAATCAAACTGATATTTAAAAACATTGTTAAGAGGCTTAATATAAGCCATTTAAGAATAGAATACTTGCGCACACTAGGAATTTTTGGTACTTGTTTCCTAGCACGGCCACAATCGTGGCCATCGGGTGTAATTTTTAGTGGTCTGCGACGCGACCGACGCGATGCCCCCGATTTTCCCATTGAAATGCATTGAAAAAAGTCAAAATCGCGTCGGTCGCGTCGTATGCGGCTAAAAAAGGCTTAAATGGTCCAGATGCGATGCCCCCAATTTCCCATAGGAAACAATGTTAAATGCCTTAATGTACCCGCGATGCCCCCGATTTCCCATAGGAAATGCCTTAATTTCACCAAATCATCATAGGGAACAATGGTAAATGGGCCAGAAACCCCCAAAAACACCCCTGAACAGTGAAATGTCCCCACAAAAGTAGTTTACGCCACCCCACGATCAACGCAAACCCGAAGCGTGGCGAGCGCAGCGGTACGCGTCCTCCGACCTTTTCATACCCCCACTATCCACGTCGGCGTGGAGTTGAGAATAGAATAGTGTGGCGAGCGCACCGTGCCCCGCGAGGGGACGCGGATACCTTCACAGGTAAACGCGTCCCTTCGCGGGCTTCACAGGTATCCGCATCCCCTCGCGGGGCTCGCTGCGCTCGCCACGCTTCGGGCTCGCCACACTATTCTATTCTCAACTCCACGCCGACGTGGATAGTGGGGGTATGAAAAGGTCGCAGGGCGCTCGCCACGCTTCGGGTTCGCGTTGATCGTGGGGTGGCGTTAAATACTTTTGTGGGGACATTTCACTGTTCAGGGGTGTTTTGGGGGGTTTCTGGCCCATTTACCATTGTTCCCTATGATGATTTGGGTAAATTGAGCCATTTAACATTGTTTCCTATGGGAAATCGCGGGCATTTCCCCCGATTTTGACTCACGATGCCCACGATCATGATCGTTGTGGCCGTGCTAGGAAACAAGTACCGAATTTTTTGTGGATTACAGTGCAGCATCAAGCAGGGATGAAAAGGGGGGGAGGGAGACATTACATATATTACATAAAGACATTACAAGCATTTAATTTCTAGCTACGACTATGGTGGTCAGGTCGCCAAGTAGGGACACGTTGTTTGGCTGTTGATATTGGGATTGCATTCGCTTTGATTGGATTGTTCAGGTGATGGACGGCTAACGGAAAGAAGCTTCTTGCGGATCTGGACGTTTTGACGGGGATGGACCTGAACCGTCTTCTGGATGGTAGGATGTCGAACAGGTTGTGACCAGGATGCAGCTTGTCGTTTGCGTTTCCTTACACTGGATGAGAACAGATCCCTTATCGGGGGGAGGTCGGTCCCTATGATCCTTTCCGCAGTCTTCACTACCCTCTGTAGTTTTTGTTTGTCGTTCTCGCTTGCGCCACCGTACCAGATTGTGATCGAGGAACATAAGACAGACTCCACGATGGCGGTGTAGAATACGCACAGCAGCTCCTGTGGGATGTTGAATTTCCTGAGTTGCCTCAGGAAGAACAGGCGCTGTTGGGCCTTTTTGATGTTTGTGGTTATGTTTAATCCCCAACTTAGGTCACTGGACATGGTTGTCCCTAGGAATTTGAAGGAATCAACCCGCGACACCACTGCGTTGGCTATTGTTAGCGGGGCTAGTGCATTTGGTTTTTTCCTGTAGTCGACCACCATCTCAACTGTTTTGGTGGGGTTTAGATCGAGGTTGTTGCTGCTGCACCACTGTGTCAGCTTCTCCACTGCATGCCTGTACGCGGTCTCGTCACCATCCTTGATTAGGCCGATGATAGTGGTGTCATCTGCGAATTTGATGATTTTCACTGACTGCTCAGCTGAGGTGCAGTCATTCGTGTAGAGAGAGAAGAGCAGAGGGGAGAGGACGCATCCTTGGGGGGCTCCAGTACTGATTGTTCGTGTGCTGGACGAGAAGGCGCCGGCTTTGACCACCTGTTCCCTTGCTGTTAGAAAGTCCACTATCCATGAGCATGTTTATCCTGGGACTCCTAAGGAGAGGAGTTTTTGCTGCAGGATGCCGGGAATGATAGTATTAAATGCTGAGCTGAAGTCCACGAATAGGACTCTTGCATAGGTGCCTTGGTGGTCGAGGTGTTGTAAAATATGGTGCAGCCCGAGGTTGACCGCATCCTCCACACTTCTGTTCGCCCGGTAGGCAAACTGCATGGGGTCAAGGTGAGAGTTTGTCACTTCTCTCAGGTGCTTCAGTACTAGTCTTTCAAATGCTTTCATGGCCACTGAGGTTAGTGCAATTGGCCTGAAGTCATTTAGGTCCTTCGTGGGTGTTTTCTTAGGGACCGGGATGATGATAGAGCGTTTGAAGCAGGCAGGAACCTTGCACAAGTCCAGGGAGGAGTTGAATATCGTTGTGAAGATGGGGGCGAGCTGAGCTGCACAGGTCCTAAGGCTGGATGGCGACACACCATCTGATCCTGCAGCCTTCTTAGGTTTTATTCTTTTGAGTACTGCTTCTACCTCGCCTTGGTCCACTTGAGGGCCTGGGTGTGGTGGTCTTTGGGATGGAGTGGGGGAGGTACGGCTTGCTCAAATCTGCAGTAGAACTTGTTCAGGTCTTCTGCAAGTTCATGGCTGGTTTCAGACTGTGTTTGGGCTTTCTTGTAATTTGTGATGTTTTGCATGCCCTTCCATACTGCCACAGGGTCCTTTGCTGTGAGGTTGTGTGTCAGCTTGTTTGTCAAGGAGTTCCTGGCTTCTTTCTACTGTGTCCTGTCTCCGCTGCTGTATGCCTCCTCCTTGGCTTGGCGGAGTTTCCTGAGCTGGCTACCGAACCATGGCTTGTTGTTGTTAAAGGATCGGATTTGCTTGGTTGGTACACATATGTCCTCGCAGAAGCTGATGTAGGATGTGACTGCAGCCGCTAGTTCGTCTATGTCAGAGGCAGAGGCTTCGAACACCATCCAGTCAGTACAGTCAAAGCAGGCCTGAAGCTTTGTTTTTGCCTCGATTGACCAGTTTTTGACAGACTTGATAACAGGCTTAGCAGACTTTAGCTTCTGGATATATGTCTGCCAAATCACTTGTGCTACACAAAGATAAAGTGAAAAAGTGAAATATAAATACATATATAAACGCTGGAAATACAATTTTTACACTGGAAGTGCTTGCATAGTTCATATTGTATAATGGTGTCTATTCTTCTTATTAATACATTAATTATCAAACTATAACAATTAACAGCACTATACCAGTGTAAGTAAGCTGACCCGACTGATCACCGTCAGGTATGCGCAAACAGCACGTCATGCAGAGCCTGGTGCCAAAGGCATTTCATTATTAACTAGTAATATTGCATTAATCAAAAATGCTTTCAAATAAAACTCTGCAGTCCGTGCTGTTCGTTCAACCCTCTCGGCGATAGGGTGTCCAGAACGAAAATCCATTTGGATTCTGCTTGTAGCAGTTTCCTACTCCTGTTACCACCTCGGACATGCTGGGGTATATGGTCAATGATTTTAAATCTGATGCTTGCTATGCTGTGTTTCATGAGAGCGCAGTGCCTTGCGACCGGCTGGTCACTGGTGCCAGTGCTGAGGGCCTGTCGGATGGCCGACCTGTGGTTTGCCATGCGTTCTTTAAACTGGCACTCTGTCTTGCCCACGCAGTATAAGCCACATGGACAAGACAGAACATAAACCACGTATTTTGTAGAGCATGTCACAGAGTGTTTAATGGGTATTTTATGACCCGTGTGTTGATGGTTAACAGTGCTCCCAACAAGCATGGCTCTACAGGTGGTACACCGATACATTTGTAGCAACCTTTAGGACGGGTTAAAAAATGACTTGCTACTGGTTTCTTAGTAAGCTCAGTCACATCTACCTTGACCAGCATGTCTGCAAGGTTCCTGCCTCTCCTATATGCTGGCATAATTCTTTTATTGTGCAAGCTCTTCAGTTCCTTGTCCGAGGAGACTATAGGCCAAAGAGATTTCACCTTTTTAGTGTGGACCTCACTGTTGGCTGCATGCTGTGTTACCCATGGAATTCTGTTTTTAAGTTGTTGGTCTGTATCCTTCTCTCTTTTTTTATTGGATGTAAGGGCCATTTCCCTAGACATCGACAATACTTTTTGTTTGGTGGCTTCTAAGTCATCTCTCCTGTAGCCTCTTTCAACAAACCTCTCCTGCATAATTTCTAGGTCCCTTTTAGTCTGTTCCTTATCACTTGTTATCCTTTTGACACGCAGCATCTGTGAGTATGGGAGGCCATATCGTAGCGCCCTCGGATGGCAACTCTCATATCTCAACAGCGTGTTGCGGTCGGTTTCTTTTACATGTATGGATGTATGCAGTTTGTTATTCTTTAAACTAATTTTTACATCCAAAAAGTTAATATCCCGTGTGCTCATATTAAATGTCAGCTTTGCTGGGCAATTACTCAAATTATGAGCCTCCAGGATGTTCCTGAGCTCTTCTTCACTGCCCAACCAAAAAATCAGAAGATCATCTATGTAGTGAAGGTACAGTAGCACCCTCCCTGCATAGGTTGTGTCATAAATGAGCTTCTTATCTACCATGTTCATATAGGCATTGGCGTAGGATGGGGCCACATTGAACCCCATCGCCACGCCCAGCCTCTGGCGATATATTTTACCATCAAAGTAGAAATAATTACGATGTAACACAAGATACAACTAATTGAAAAAGAAGTCCTGCTCCAGACCCACATATGCTGCTGACTCCTGTAACAAATTTCTGGTAGCACTCATGCCCTCCTCGTGGGGAATGCACGTATACAACCCCACTACATCGGCACTACACATGATCAAATTGTCAGGGAGATCCCCCAGACTGTGTAAACAGGTAAGTAACATATTAGTGTCCTTTAAGTAAGACTGTGTTGACTGCACACAAGGATTCAGTAGTGCATCAAGATAGGTAGAGACCACCTGATAGAGAGACCCCCTGGCTGAAATAATCGGTCTGCCAGGAGGCCTCTCCAGTCTCTTATGAACCTTAGGCAAGGTATAGTACATTGGGATTAATGGGAAGTCTGTTGTAAGGGCTTTGCCCAGGTCTGCTGAGATGACCCTATTGTCCACTGCTGTTTTAATGAGAGAGTCCAAGTCTAATTTATAGGGGACAGTGGGGTCATGCTGCAAAAGTTCATACACATCCACATCACTCAATTGTCTGCGGCATTCAAGGAGATAGTCCGATAAGTCCTGAACCACCACTGCGCCCCCTTTATCGGCCTTACGAATTATTATATCCGATCTTTTTTGTAGATCCTGTAGGGCCATTCTCTCCACTTTAGGCAAATTGGGAATATTTTTTCTGTCGACAGAATCACAACTGCCGACAGCATCCATCATTTTACTAAAAGGCTTAATCGAGGGGCTAGCGCTGGGGGGATCAAATCTGGACTTGAGCTGTAATTTTTTGACTTGGCTTGGTATGTCTGTGGCTGTGGGTGTGTCCGATGGTTTGTCACAAAAAAATTCCTTTAAACGGAGGGATCGCCCAAACTTATAGCTATCAACTCTCCATTCAAAGTCATTAGACATAAAGCTTGGAATAAAGGAAAGTCCCTTTGACAGGACTGATGTTTCATACTCACTTAACGGTGTGCTTGACAGATTGAAGACCAGATTCTTTACTTGCGGCTGCTTTTCTGGCTTGCCTTGCCTTTTAGTTTGGCCGCCGCGCCGCGTCCACCTCCGCCTCCCCCGAGTGGTTTTGGTCCCGCTCGGGTTGTGACCCCTAAATAGGTCAATTACTTGGAGGTTGTAGGTTGCTGACCATCGGTATCGCTAGCAGACGTGCTGGTTCCCTCAAACTCGGCCCGCTGGTATCTTTCTCTGCGTTGCCAGTTCTGGGCATATGGTGCCGGTTGTGGCCCTGCTGTACTCAGCCATTGATAAACCCGGTTCTGTTCATAATCCATTTGCACTTTTCTGCGCTTTTCCCTTTTAAATTTGGTCAGCTCCTTCTGGTACTGATCGATCTGGTTCTTCAATTTTAAATTCCAATCTGTGCTTGTGTCGCCAGCTAGGGTTGACGCGTGTGTCGACTCAAACACTTCGATTTTGCTTATTGTAGCCAAAAGTTCTTTAGTGGACTCATCCACCACCAAGAGTACCAAGTCCATGGAACATTTATTTAATATGCTCACCCACTTTTTGCAGAATGCAATGTTCTGCCGACCAATTGTGGGGACGTTCCGCACTCTGAAGCCCCTTGGAATTCGTTTTTCTTTGAAATAATCTGCAAGTGTTGAAGCATGGAGCATGTAGTCCACTTCCCTCTTTTTCAGGGCATACCAGTCTTTGTAAATATCCTCATTGTCAGGTGCCGATGCATTAGGCTGGGTGATTACAGCCTGTAGTATATTGTCCGTGTCACTATCAGAATAGCTAAACCGGTCCCCTGTATCAATCTGTGAGAAATTTACACCTGGTATGACGGGTTCCATTATGCAATGCTGAGTAATTGCTGCTAATGAACACCAACAGTGGGGTCACTTCAGATGTTATTTGTAATCCAGTAAAAAACGGAGTTCTCCCTTGATTGAGGAAATGTTTGGCTAGGTATAAGCACACAGACTGTCATCCATTTGCTGTACCTGTATAAAGATTCTTGTTGCCCGGCACTCGCTGTTTGAATCAGTTGGTAGCACCCGGTGCCCTCCTCAGTGGGGTCTTACGCCCTTGCAGATAGTAGGTACAGATAGGCGGCACTCACAGGATTTCTTAGTGAACAAACGTGTAGTTTTATTTTCAAACACGATCCAACATGTTTCGGGTCTTGCCCGTCCCCAGGGATCAACAGTGTAAGTACAAGTGCACATATTTAAACATCTAGGCAGAACCCGCCCCCTAATTAATCACACCCCACCTGGATCATGCTTACCTGCGGCGTCCATCGCCAGGTCCGGCTCCCGCCACCTCCACGTGCGTCGCTCCACCAATGACGCCACGCAGGGCACCCAGTACTTCGTATAGGAACTGCCCACCACGTCGTCAGCCGTTGCCCCGCACCGTGAACCGCAGCTCACAGCCAAGCCTCGCTCTGGGCTCACAGCCAAGCCGTCTCCATGGTGCCACATCTACAAAATATAATAATCAATCTGATATTTAAAAACATTGTTAAGAGGCTTAATATAAGCCATTTAGGAGGCAGCGAGCTGCCAAATCACTTGTGCTACACAAAGATAAAGTGAAAAAGTGAAATATAAATACATATATAAACGCTGGAAATACAATTTTTACACTGGAAGTGCTTGCATAATTCATATTGTATAATGGTGTCTATGCTTCTTATTGATACATTAATTATCAAACTATAACAATTAACAGCACTATACCAGTGTAAGTAAGCTGACCCGACTGATCACCGTCAGGTATGCGCAAACAGCACGTCATGCAGAGCCTGGTGCCAAAGGCATTTCATTATTAACTAGTAATATTGCATTAATCAAAAATGCTTTCAAATAAAACTCTGCAGTCCGTGCTGTTCGTTCAACCCTCTCGGCGATAGGGTGTCCAGAACGAAAATCCATTTGGATTCTGCTTGTAGCAGTTTCCTATTCCTGTTACCACCTCGGACATGCTGGGGTATATGGTCAATGATTTTAAATCTGATGCTTGCTATGCTGTGTTTCATGAGAGCGCAGTGCCTTGCGACCGGCTGGTCACTGGTGCCAGTGCTGAGGGCCTGTCGGGTGGTAAGCATGATCCAGGTGGGGTGTGATTAATTAGGGGGCAGGTTCTGCCTAGATGTTTAAATATGTGCACTTGTACTTACACTGTTGATCCCTGAGGACGGGCAAGACCCGAAACATGTTGGATTGTGTTTGAAAATAAAACTACACGTTTGTTCACTAAGAAATCCGTTGAGTGCCGCCTATCTGTACCTACTATATATATATATATATATATATATATATATATATATATATATATATATATATATATATATACATACATACAAAGCTGGGGTTTGGCACTCCTTGTAACTGAGGTCAATGGCACCGGTGCCAGCACTGAAAAAAGGTAGAAGACTTGCGGTGGGGCACACGTGGCTTTTTTTTCTAATAGAAATGGAATAGCCGGATGGCAGCTTATGCAGCAACGTTTCAATTTATTAGTCAAATTGTCGTCATGTCGTCAGAAAACCTGACGACAATTTGACTAATAAATTGAAACGTTGCTGCATAAGCTGCCATCCGGCTATTCCATTTCTATTAGAAAAAAAGCCACGAGTGCCCCACCGCAAGTTTTATATATATATATATATATATATATATATATATATATATATATATATATATATACAGGGCTATTTTTGTGCAGGCTCTAGCAGGAACTGTGGCCCTTATTCTAGCTCACTGTTTCTGACAAAATATTTCTTAGATGGACAAAACCATGTACACTGCAGGTGAGGCAGAAGTAAAACCCCACCCAAATCTAATTCTCTCTGCACAAGTAACACCTGCCTCACCTGCAGTGCTCATGGTTTTGTCCATCTAAGAAATATTTTGTCAGAAAGAGTGAGCTAGAATAAGGGCCACAGTTCCTGCTGGAGCCTGCACAAAAATAGCCCTGTATATATATATATATATATATATATATATATATATA